>NC_081544.1:3373944-3381137 GCF_901000735.1 Corylus avellana | reverse complement strand
TAAAATTGTTTTTGAGGGTTTGGCCCAAGGGGCGGCCAAACTACCCCCTTGTACCCGGGGGAGGTTCTGCCACCCCAGCATATTTCTTTTTATTAATAAAATATGTTTTTTTTTTTAATTTTTTTAATTTTTTGTTTTGTTTTTTGTTTTTTTTTTTTTTAACGAGGGATGGAGACATTTTGGGAAAAAAAAAAAGTCAGAATAATCGAATTGCAACAATTTGAAAGTTTGTGAGGGTCAAATGTCACAGTTTAAACATTGGAGGTAAAAATGTAAAAGAGTAGATAGTTCAAGAGTAAATATATATTTTCCCCATATATAAAAAGAAGTGAAGAGCTTTGTCATAGCTACACATCTTCTTCGGAAATTCTAATATTATTGCTCATATCAAGGGGTTAATTATGACATGAAGTTAATATTTCTCTCATTTCTTTATTTTTATTTTTTTAATAAATAAATAATTTTTTTAATAATAAAAAAGTAGACAATAGAAGACCTCTATTCAAACGTCTTGCGATGGAGACTATGAGCGAAGCTCTTGGATCTCAATTCTTGAAGTACTTTGAGGCACACATTCTAATTAACGACTATCAATCAATCGAAGCATTTTGTTCTTCAATTTTAACATTGCTTTTCAGTCTATCCTTCTCTTTCCTTTTGCTTTTCAATTTTAACATTGATATAGTAGACCAAACCATTTTTTGGCCCATTTCCAATTATCTAGCTGTACTTATTTCAAGCACTGCGATCTGTTTAGGCATGTTGTTAGGGAGCCAACCTCCTCTTGGTTTTTGTTTCCTTATAACCCTCTTTCCGATATTGAATTAAAAAAGAACAAGGCAAGGCCATAAAAAAGTAGCTTTGAAACCACGATGAAGTAACTATAGAAAATATATATAACTGAACTGTATATTTTTATGGTATTTAACTATACACAAGCCATGCCTATTTAGAGTAGAATGATGCCGGTCAAAATAGAAATACAATATGAATGAAACCAGAGAATTAATTCGAAATATTACATAATAATATCAAACTATATAGGAAAATAAATTAGTATACGATACGGTCTATGAATGGCAAGTGATCATGTCAACATAAGTAGATTATGGTATCCGGCCAATAAGAAAGGTATCCAAAATATATTTTTGATATGAGAATAACTTCTTCTATAGAGACATGGAATAAACCATGTCTTTTGTGCCTTCCAATAAAACCGGCCACATTAGCCACATAACACTAAAACGAAAGTTTAATTCCGCTCCATATTGAATCTTTCTTATTAACAAAAACCCCTAATCGCCTAAGCGATAGAATTTACCAGAACAGTAAAGAAACGGCGCCACCACTGAAAACAACCCCCTAGCTTCCTTGATCGAGAGCTGCCCATTAACTTGAACCCCTCAATACATCAGAATTTGTTTTTATTAAATTATGTTTAATTATGTTTAATTTGAACCCCTCAAATAAATTATGTTTAATTTGAAATTCAAATATTATGAATATTTTGTTACTATATATATGCTCTCCTTTTTCTGGTGGGTTACTATGCTTTGAAATATGTTTATTGTTGGTCCAATTGGTAATTTTATTTGTTCTAAGCAATACAAAATGGAAAAAGGGAAGTGGCAAGAGCATGGTTAATATTCAAACTTCTAGAAGTTGATTTTGTGGTAGAGGAGTTCATGAATTATGTCAAATATTCAAAGCTCTTTAAGTTGATTTGCTGCAGAGGAATCCAGTTGAAAAAATTCAGAATATGAATATCCCATTGGAAAAGTTTTTGGATAATATTCTAATATATCCCATTGGAATACTTAAAGAAGTGTGAAAATATAAAGATGCATAATAGAATCCTGCTCAAGTCTCTGCCACTTCAAATTATAGTGATGCTTAATTTGTTATATAATTGAAAAGTGTTAGAAACAGTTGTGACCTCCCTCCATAAAAAGAAAAAAAATCTGAATTTTTAAATAATTCCATAATTGCTTCCTTTAGCAAGCTTAAGCAAGCACTCACAAGTACTTAAAAAAAAAAAAAAGAAGAAGGGTAAATTCACTGAAGACTCTTGAACTTTCACTCGATTTGACAAACCCTCATTAACTTCAAAATCTCTCAATTTAATCCTATGAACTTTCAATTGCAATTAATTTGGACCCTTCCGTCAATTTTAGCTGTTAGAAATACCAAAAAAAGACCAAAATATCCCTGATTTTTGTTTTTTGTTTTTTTTTTTAAATAAAAAAAGTTTTGGAATTAAGGGTAAAGTTGGAATTTTATACAAAAGGCAGGGGTATAAAAGTCATGTAGCGTTTAAAATCTGATGGAGGGGTTCACATTGAGAGCAATTGAAAGTTCAGGAGACCAAATTGAGAAATTTTAAAGTTTGGGAGGGGATTTGTTAAATGCGGTGGAAGTTTATGGGTCTTTAGTGAAATTAAAAAAACAAAAAAGAAGAATATATTATAAGAATTAATAAGAGGATAAGATTGTTAATTAGGTCAAAGAGATTCTTCTCAAATAATAATAAGAATTAATTATTGTTTATGTATCTGAAGATTCTCTAAAAGGAAAATAAAAGAAATTCGAAAGAAGATTCTTTTATATTCTATCCACGTGGAGTACCAACTCTACAATACCATATTAAATTCCATCGATTATTTCAATATTATCAATAAAAGTCAGTAAAAGCATTTTAGTTCAGCCTACCACCCATAAATTAAGGGTAAGTTGAAAAGGATCATCCAAATACTAGAGAATATGCTGAGCATTTGTACTCAACTTCAATTAAAGATAATTGGCAGTTGTACAAGAGTATACTATATAATATTAGGAATAATTACCTTTTGTCTTCATAAATTACTGCGCCTTGTCACTTTCTCTCTATGAATTACCAACTATGACACCTGATCCCATCAAACTACCATCTTATGACAAAAAGCGCGCTTCCATCAGTCAAAGGGGTTAAAATTGAGGGTCAACGGTTATGTGCAAGTCAAATGCAATTTTAAATTTTTTTCTTTCACTTTTGCCCTTATTTTAAATTGTTCTCATGTGTTGGATTAGGGTTTAGGAGGGTATAAGCGTCATTTTTTCGGTCTGAAATGAGGGTAAAAGTGGAAGAAATTTTTTTTTAACACATAACCGTTGTGTAGTGTCCCAGAATTTTTCAAAGCTATTTAAATAGATTATTTTGATAATGATGTTATTTTAATATCCATTGTAGCTAAGGATTTTAATTCTTGGGAAATTTATGAGAGTGGTAATTAGAGAATGGTAATTGGTGAAATAGTATAGGGTTGGTGAAATAGTAAAATGAGGGTATAATTGTAAATTGAAGATAGAATGAGGGTATAATTGTAAATTGAAGGTAGAATAGTATAGGGTTGGTGAAATAGTATAGGGTTGGTGAAATAGTATAGGGTTGGTGAAATAGTAAAATGAGGGTATAATTGTAAATTGAAGATAGAATGAGGGTATAATTGTAAATTGAAGATAGAATGAGGGTATAATTGTAAATTGAAGGTAGAATAGTGTTTGATTTTCTCCTATAAATAGAGCTCTTCTCCTTCAGAATTTTCACCACTCATCTCCTCTCCCATCTCTTGCATATATTCTTCCTTCTTCCGCTTTTTACTCGGTCTTTCTTCTTTCTAAGAGTGTTTACTCAGAACAGAGAGAGAAAGGGCGAGACCAAGCGCTACAAGAAAGAAAGAACACAAGAGATAGCGGACTTTAGAAATTAGTTTCAAAAGATATACTAGTGGTGTTAGTCATATTGGAGCAACTGGATTCCTTCATACCACTTTTAGCTTCAGTCTAGAGGTAAGTAAATTCACTACCCCTTCTAAAATTACTTCATGTCATGCTATTTATATATTCTTGTATCAAATTGTAAATGATTATTTTATTTACGTATTATGAAGTTATGTTGCATGCATGAAGGATTTCTAAAAAAATTATTTAGAAAGTTTATATTTCTTTAAAGGCTTTTTAAGCACAACAAGTTTATATTTGGAAAAGTTTCCATTTTAAGAAAAGAAAGTTGAGAAATGATGATGATTATAAGAAAGAAAAAAAAGATGATAAACCCTCCTACATGTTGCCCTAAGATGCATCAAAAGAAGTACAAAGAAAAGTACAAGAGATGAGATAAATGTTTATGAAATGAGGGCACATGTATGGAGGAGAGTATTTTTGGCCCCAAGATAAGATAAGATGAGAGTTAGGTACCGATACTCGGATGGAGGCGAAACCACTGAAGGAGGCTATGCCAGAAGGTGGTATTCCATCAACTAGACCGTTGAGTGCACCAAGAAAGAGTTAATTGACGGTCGGGCATGGCTGTGGCCACAGTTCAGTGCCATGGTCACAAGGACCCGCAACCCTCGTGCACAGGGGTAATAGTGTACATGGGCCTATTATGAGAAAATGATACTATATTTTCAACGATGATATGCTATGATGATTTACAAAGATTATTTATAATGATGCATTATGATGATGATTTATAAAGATGATTTACAACGATGATCTATTACTAGATGTAATAGTATGTATATGTTACGGGAGATGCAACCGTACATACAGATATTATTATGGCTAGAATTATATTTATTTGCAAAAACGATTTTCAAAACTGAGAACAAGGAGTAAAACTATTTATGGTTGTGGATTTTACTTGCTGGGCCCCCTTTGGGCTCATTCAGTTTTATTTCTTGTTTTCAGGTAGAAAGGATGCTGGAATAGGAGGTCGGAATGGGGTGGGAATAATTATTAATTTTCAAAGTCTTTTCATATAAGTTATTGTAATGATATGATATTCCGCAACTAAAATCTAATGTTTTCTAATTCCGCTTGTAATAAAATCTCTTGAATAATGTTTTATACATTTTTCGTATCCTTTAAAATCAAGTACTCTGATAGACCTTATAGATCTTTGCAAGAATTTTGTTGAAAAAGAAGAAAAGTGGCAAACTCAGTCTTAACGGACTGGGGATGTTACAATTTTGGTATCAGAGCAAAGGTTATAAGGTTCTGGCAGACTTTTCAAAAAAAAAAAAAAAAAATTTGGGGGGTTAATGAGAAGCCACATTCCGGCCAAGTAGAGTGTGCATTGTTGTGTGGTCTCTAATAAATGATGCATGAGCATTTTTCTAATGGTTAATTTTTTTGTTAAAAAAAAAAAAAAAATCATCTTAGTGTGATTAATTTGGAGGATTTTATTATTGTGATCATGTTAATGACGGAGATGAATTTTTATTTTATAGATAGGTTGTGATCTATAGTATCTGCCTATTTGGATTTGCGGCAGTTTTTCTAGAGTATCGATTGATAAGGGTATATTTTAAGGTGTCTCGAGGATTTAGAAAAGATTATTGATCATGATTTAAAAATCGTATGATGATTTTATAGATTTAGGTTGCGAGCTAATTTGTGAAATTAATTTGGTGACAAAATGGTTTTATTGATTTAGGTTGTGAGACAAATGGTGTAAGTGACTTAGTAACGAATGGTCTTATGGATGTCGATTGTGAAATGATTCTTGAACTGAATTAATGATATAAGAGTTTATATGAGTTTTTGGTAATGGCTAAGGTTTGGTCGATGACAATAATGATACTATGATTGATGTTATAATATATGGATTGATGAATAAGAATTACGTAGTGGCATGAAGTGAATGCCTAAGTATTGCAGGGATAAATGCAAATAAGGTATACCCTAGAATCTATAAGATATTTTGATATATAAAGTTGTGGTTTAAGGATTTTGATATTTTCAAATGATTGTGATGACTTTAAGGTACAATTCATGAAATCTTTGAGGTGATTCTTAGAATTTGAGGTGCTAGGTTTTCTGTAATTGAGGTAAATTATATTGAAGTGATGCTTAAAGTTTTGAGGATGAATTGATGCTCCTAGGTTGTGGATAATATTTAAATTTTGAGGCATTAGTGGATATGAAATTATGAGAAATTTTAGTTACATGCCAAAGCTTTTGATATAATTTTCTTTTACTAAGTAAAGATAATGGATTATTATTCTTGAGGTAAATTGAAGCATAAAGGTAAGAGTTGAAAGACAATATAATACAGTGATATAATATAGTGACATGATCTAAATTTCTCTTATAAGATATATGTTCAATGATATTAAAGTATTTTAGAGGTTGATAACATGTGATGGTGCATACTTAGATGTTTTATTGAGTGATTAACTTTTTAAACAGATTGTTTGTTTAAAGGAAGTTATTACAATGACATAATGATTTCATAATGAATATTAAATGAGTACTGAATGATTACGAAAAGAAATGTTTGGAGAACAAGCTCCTTATATTATTACATACCAGTGTCCATCAAAAAAAAAAAAGAAAAAAAGAAAGAAGAGAATTTGTTGCATAAAGATACACGTGGTAATGATGAGCAGATGATTCCTCAGAGCTGCTCCAGAAAAATTATTTCTGCATAGAGAAAACCTAGTATGAGCAGAATCGTATATATTTATATAATTGAATTATCAAAGAGAATATTTATTTCTAATGAGGTACCTGACTAGAGCGTGTGCGGAGAGACTTGCAATACCTCTGAACATCGACCCGGAGTTTTTCGTGCTGTCGCTGGAGACGTTCGGTATTCTTCTCCATTTCTAGCATCTTTGGTCCCAAGTATTCTGCGTAAGATAACATCATCTTTTTCAGCTGAGTATTCTCCTGCTTCAAATCCACGTGTTTTCGTTTGTAGTATTTGAGCAATCGCTGTAAGACCCCGATTTGGTTTCTTGAGACTTTCAGCTCAACATTTCTGGCACTCAAACGTTGTGCCATGTCAGAAACTGAAGCAGCACCTTGGATACTGAATGCCAATGAATTATTAATAGCATCAGTATCCGACCTATCCGCTAAGAATGGTTGATCCCGTGGAATTACAAAACCTTTGGCCACTGCTACAGCAGTAGAATCATGGAGCATGACAGAATCGTGAATAGTGATAGGACGATTGTCAAAGACAAAAGTTGGATGCCATACGTTAGGATATGCAGCAGGTTCATTAGGGTGTGTAACAGGTACGACGGGATGAATAGCAGACACTTCAGGGGGAACAACAGGCACCTCCGGTTGCACGTCAGGCATAACAATGGGTTGTGCTGCAGGAGCAACATTCAAATCGGGGTTGTTAACGGATGATGATG
>NC_081544.1:3363394-3373844 GCF_901000735.1 Corylus avellana | reverse complement strand
ACACGGACGGAAATCATGGAAATAAAACCCATCAGGCCACGTCAGAAGAATTTTATGGGGGTGCAGTCTCTTCACCAACAAAGGAGAATTTTGGGCCTTCTTCTCACGTGGGCGGTGACCACCTATCACCAAGAGTGGAAAATGGGCTGGTAGGCCCAAGGAGTGTGCCAATTCGCTCATGGAAAAAACGAGCACGAGAGAAACAGGGAGATGTTAATGCAAGGGCTGTTCGGTCACTAACCTTGGGGAAAAGGCATGCAGATGAGGATGGGAATCCAGAAAAAAAGGAAAAAGAAAGGAAAAAAGGAAAGAAGGTTATGGAGGGGGAATGCAATGCTGAATTTTTGATGGCGGTGGCTGGTGCTCAGCCCCGCCAAGAGCCATGAGTATACTTAGTTGGAACTGCCGGGGGCTTGGGAACCTCCGGACAGTTCGTGACCTTTGCCGCTTGGTAAAGGAAAAGAAACCCAGTTTGGTTTTCCTTATGGAAACCAAACTTACAGCTTCTCGGGTGGAACGTTTAAAATTTCAGTTGGGATTTGGAAGCGTTTTTGTGGTTGACTGTGTGGGAAAGAGCGGTGGTCTAGCTCTCTTTTGGAAGGATGATGGAGTGGTGGAAATCCAAAATTACAGCCGCCGTCACATTAATGCTACGATAAGGAGTGAATATGGGGCACAACCATGGACCTTAACTGGATTTTATGGCAATCCCGACGTTTCAAAAAGAAAAGAATCTTGGAATCTCCTCCAGCACCTCCGCTCATTATCATGTAATAAGTGGATGTGTGTGGGGGATTTCAATGAAATTCTTGCAGACTCGGAGAAGGTAGGTGCTAATAAAAGGCCTAGGTGGCAGATAAGGGCTTTTCAACAAGCAATGGAGGCGTGCCAACTCTATGATTTGGGATTTGTGGGCCCAAAGTTCACTTGGAGTAATAAGAGGGAGGAGGGGCACTTCATTATGGAGAGATTGGACAGAGCTATAGCCAATCCTAAGTGGATGCAATCATTTCAGAACTATGAAGTGGAGGTATTGGCAAATCGATCTTCCGACCATGCCCCAATTTTTGTACAATTCCATGTAGCAATGCGTAGCCAAAGGAGAGTAGAAAAGAGATTTTTTTATGAAGCTGGCTGGGGAAAACAGCCAAGCAATAAAAATTTAATAAAGACGGTATGGAGCGTCAACAGCCCAGGGCCCAATCCATGGCAATCATTCTCAAATAAAGTGGAGAGGTGCAAGAGGGTAATTAAACGGTGGCAGATTAAAGAGAAAGGGCAGGTTGACCAGCAAATAAAGAAGAAAACGGAGCAGTTAAAGAATTTACAAATGGTGGAGACTCAACCGGAGGGAGAAAAAATTCATATGTTGCAGCAAGAGGTGAATGAATTAATTGAAAAGGAAGAGCTGCAGTGGCGCCAACGGGCAAAAGAACACTGGCTGAAAAATGGAGATAAAAACACAGTTTTTTCATGCTAGTGTGAAACAAAGGCGTCAAAAAAATAAAATTCTCCGTATTGAAAATGAAGAGGGGATTTTATGCTCCACACCTGCGGATATTGCCGAAGCCTTTACGGATTATTTTCGGAATTTATTTTCTACATCTAATCCAAGGGGTCGCAGGGAGTGTCTTGATGGGTTGGAAAGGAGGGTTACTCCAAGCATGAATGAGCAGCTGGAGCGGGAGGTCACAAGGGAGGAAATTTGTGGCGCTATCGCTCAAATGGGGGGTCAAAAAGCTCCGGGACCGGATGGTTTGCCTGCCTGTTTTTACCATGACAATTGGCCCACTGTTGGGGAGGAGGTATGTACTCTTGTTAAAAATTTTTTCGAGTTGGGTACGTTGAATTATGATGTAAATCTTACCCATATTGCGTTGATTCCAAAAAAGAATAATCCTTCTAAGGTTTCAGAATTTAGACCTATTAGTCTTTGTAACGTGTTATATAAAATTATTTCAAAGACATTGGCTAACAGGTTGAAGGTGATTCTTAATGATATTATTTCTCCCCATCAAAGTGCGTTTATCCCGGGAAGGCTCATCTCGGATAACGTGCTGGCGGCGTATGAAACTATGCATTCTATGCATTCCAGAATGTGGGGGAAAGTAGGATATATGGCTCTTAAATTAGACATGAGCAAGGCTTACGACCGGCTAGAATGGTGTTTTTTGGAGGAGGTCATGAGAAAAATGGGTTTTGGTGAGAAGTGGACTGGCCTTATTATGAAGTGCATTTCTTCGGTGAGGTACTCCATTATCATTAATGGGAATCCAGAAGGTAACATCCAGCCAACTCGGGGTATCCGGCAAGGGGATCCCATCTCCCCATATCTATTTATTTTGTGCGCTGAGGCCCTGAGTACTCAACTATTGCATGCTGAACAAAATGGAAGTCTCCGAGGAGTTCCTACATCACCAAAAGGGCCGCGATTGAATCATCTATTTTTTGCGGACGACAGTCTGATTTTTTGTAAAGCCACAGCACAGGATTGGCAACGACTGTCATTAATTTTGGAAGGGTATGAAGAGGCTTCGGGCCAACGGCTGAATAGGGATAAAACGTCCATCTTTTTCAGTCGAAATACACGAAGGGAGGTTAAAGACCTTATTATTCGATTGGCAGGTGTGCCTGTCACCCAAAGGTATGATACATATTTGGGACTTCCAGCTTTAGTGGGAAAGTCTCGAATTAGAGAATTTCAGAGCATCTCAGAGAGAGTCAGGCGACGGGTTACGGATTGGAAGGTGAAGCTCCTCTCACAAGCTGGAAAAGAGATCTTATTAAAAGCCGTAGTTCAAGCTATTCCCACGTATAGCATGAGCATCTTTTTGCTCCCAAAAGCCTTATGTAAAGAGATCAATGGCATTATGCAGAAATTTTGGTGGGGGCATAAGGAGAATGAAAAGAAAATACATTGGATGAGTTGGAAAAAAATGGGTCGTGCAAAGTCACAAGGGGGGTTGGGCTTCCGTGACCTCCAGGCTTTTAACAAAGCACTTCTTGCTAAACAATTGTGGCGATTAATAACCCAACCAGACAGCTTGGCCTCCAAAATCCTAAAGGCCAAGTATTTTCCAAATGGTACCCTTAAGGAGGCAAAAGTGGGAAGTAGACCGTCTTTGGCTTGGAGAAGCATACTTGCGGCTAAGGATTTATTTTTTGCAGGCCTAATTTGGCGTATTGGGAATGGAGAATCAGTGTCAATTTGGGGAGACAAATGGATTCCAACTCCATCCTCTTATTCTATTCAATCTCCTTGCCGAATCCTCTCAAGAGAAGCAAAGGTCTGTGAATTGATTGAACCGTCATCTTCAAGGTGGAATATTCCTCTGATCAAGGAGATATTTTGGGAAGAAGAAGCTGAATTAATTTGTGGACTGCCACTGAGCAGATATAACAAGCATGACAGATTAATTTGGAAATTCACAAGCTCAGGAGAATTTTCGGTGAGAAGTGCATACTATTTGGAGCTTGATAGAAAGGCAGAAAATTGTGGTGGAGGCTCAAATCAATCGAAGCTCAAAAATATTTGGAAGACTATATGGGAATTGAGGGTGCCTAATGCTACGAAGATGTTCATATGGAGGGCATGTAATAATATTCTCCCCACAAAAGTAAACCTTAAAGCTAGAAGGGTGTTGGAGGATGCAACGTGTATCTTTTGCACTAGAGCAAGTGAGACAGTTTCCCATGCACTCTGGGTCTGCCCAGCAGCGCAGGACGTATGGAGCACAAGCCGCAGGTCACTGCAGAAATGTGCTTGTATGGAGGAAGATTTTTTGGAAATCTTTGAGTTTTTGTCTTGCAGGTGCACCACGGAAGAGATGGGAATATTTGCCTGTATTGCTCGGGATATATGGAAGAGACGAAATGAAGTCATACATGGTGGGCTTTTCAAGCACCCAAAGGCGTTGGCACAAGAGGCAGAGACACAATGGCAGCTGTGGGAAAAATCTGTTGAGCAGCAGGAGGACCAAGCCGTGACAGCACCCAACGAGTCTGCTCCTTTCCTGCGGTGGACAGCGCCAGCTTATGACACATATAAGGCCAACTGGGATGTGTCGGTGAAACCAGTTTCCAGGCGGTATGGAGTGGGCATCATCGTTCGGGACTACATGGGCCAAGTGTGTGCAGCCTCATGTTTGGCCTTCGAAGGACGTCCGGACCCTACAGTGGCAGAGGCGATGGGGGCTCTTTGCGCCGTGGAATTTTGTCGAGATTTGGGCCTCCAAGATATTATGTTGGAAGGGGATTCCAAAACAGTGGTCCAAGCAATTAGAGGAGGGGCAAATTGGTGTAACTTTGGCCAAATTATTGAAGATATCCATGCTATCTTGCCGGGTTTTAGGAGCTGGAGAACGGAACATGTACACCGTGCCGCAAACGAAGCAGCTCATGGATTGGCAAGGGTAGCTGAAATTACGGGGGTTGATAGAATTTGGATGGAAGAAGTCCCGGAGGTTGTCCATGATATAGTTGTTTTAGAGCAATCTGCTCTTATTGTTTAGAGCTGTTTTAGCTCTTGGTATTTAGAGCTTTATGCTCTAGATGTTGTATTTCCCCAGATATTTTTGAATGAGATGAGTTGTTTATTCAAAAAAAAAAAAAAAGAAGAAACAACTAACATAGGTTGCTTGATTTGTTTTATATACACTTCTCATACAAATGCATAATGTTATAATAAGCGGACAAAAGAAAACCAACATTTAACCTAACTAGGTATATCTAATTTATTTAGGGCCCCCCTATATAACAAAATAATTAATTTAGGTCTTACAACTTCAGGTTATGTAAATGTAAAAAAAAAACAAAAACAAAAAATTTGCAGCAAATAAGATAGCCACATATATTTTATCTAGGTTCCCCATGTGGCATGTCAAATGTTTTTAAATTTGGACCTTAATTTTGTTTAGGTTTTGCAAATTTTGATTATGTAGATGTTATAATTAATACTTAATGTGTGTGTTTATTTGTAAAAAATATACAAAAAATTGTAACGATGTACTTAAACAAATACACAAAAGAAAAAAAAAATAACATCTAACTAACTAACTTAGATTTATTTTATTCAGTTAGGGTTACAGTAACTAAAGCTATGGACAAGAGTTGGATAACAAAGTCTAGGGGTACGAGGGAATACAGAGACGGGTGTAGATCATTCGTGGAGTTTGCAGTTAGGAACTGTACAATCCCTGATGAAAAAATTCACTGCCCCTGTAAGGTGTGCTGTAAAAAGCAGCGCCATCCGCTGGATTTGGTATTTGACCACTTGACAGGGGGTAAGGGAATAATGATTGCATACAGAACTTGGTATTATCACGGGGAGAGGCCTGTTCAGTCTCTTGTTGCAGTGTCTATTTCGACTCCCACGATCATAGATCAGGGTATAGGCACAGCACAAGGTGAAACCATGCAGTCAATGTTGCGTGATCTATTCGGCATGCACGGTGTCGTGGAAGACAATTGTGAGATTGAAGTGGCGGTACAGGGGAATGAAGAAATTGTGAATGAAGCAACTGACAATGGTGACGTACTAAAGTACAATAACTTGCTTAAGAAGGCAGAGAAGCCACTTTATGATGGGACCAAACATAGCAAGCTTAGTGCTACTGTACATCTGTACAATTTGAAGTGTGTTGGCGGACTTAGTAACACAATATTTTCATCTTTTCTTGAGTTCATCAATCAGTTGCTGCCTCCTAGTGATGAAGCTTTGCCAGTTAATACATATGAGGCAAAAAAGTTTCTAAGGGACATGGGCCTCGGGTATGTGAAGATCCCGGCGTATCCTAATAATTGTATGCTATTTTGGAAGAACACTCAGGATTTGGATACATGTACTGTTTGTGGAGTATCTAAGTGGAAGGATGAAATTCAGTTGGATGAGGATGGGCAACCCATATCATCGAGTAAGAAACGCCCGGTCAAGGTGTTGCGGTGGTTTCCGCTCATACCACGGCTACACAGATTGTTTATGTCAGAGCATACTGCTCCTTCTATGAGGTGGCATGCAGAAGGTCGGACTAAGGACGGTGTATTGAGGCAACCGGCCGATGGAGAAGCATGGAGGACATTCGATAATTTGCATCCAGACTTTTCGGCGGACAGCAGGAACGTTAGGCTTGGACTAACCTCGGATGGATTTAATCCATTCGGGAACATGATCACATCCCACAGCGCTTGGCCTGTAATGCTTGTACCGTACAACTTGCCTCCTTGGACGTGCATGAAACAAACATCATTTATACTATCCTTGATAATCCCGGGCCCAAAGTCAGCTGGGATGGATCTAGATGTCTACCTACAACCCTTAATTGAGGAGTTACAGGAACTATGGACTGTAGGTATACGCACATTTGACGTGTCCAACAAAAAGAACTTTGTGATGCGGGCGCAGTTGATGTGGACAATTAATGACTTTCCGGCATACGCAGATTTGTCTGGGTGGCCTAACAAGGGCAAGAAGGCATGTCCCTGCTGTATGTACTCGACGAGGTCTACGCGGTTAAAACATGGCAGAAAATTTTGTTATATGGGGCACAGGCAATACTTGCCTATTGATCATCCGTGGAGGAGAAATAAAATAATATTTGACGGAAAACAAGAATTTGAATGTGCCCCAGATGTGCCAAGTGGAGATGACATTCTTAGACAATTACAAGATATGGCATATGGAGATGAGAATGCCGATAAGGCAAGGACGGATAATGAGAAAAATAACAAGAAACGGAAGAAGGGTAGGCCGATAGAAAGAGAAGGCGAGACTGCTAACGTATTGTGGAAGAAGAAAAGTGTTTTCTTTAGGTTGCCGTATTGGAAAGATAATCTATTGCGGCACAACCTTGATGTTATGCATATTGAGAAAAATGTGATTGACAACATTCTTGGCACAATACTAGACATTCCAAAGAAAACGAAGGACAACATCCAAGCCCGCACAGACTTGCAAGAAATGGGGTTGAGACATGCACTTCATCCGTACACAGGTGAGGATGGTCGAACATATATGCCCGCAGCTTGTCACACGATGTCTAAGGACGAAAAAACACATTTTTTGAAAGTACTTCGGAATGTAAGGGTGCCGGACGGATATGCCTCGAATATTTCCCGATGTGTACGACTTAGTGATCGTACGATATTTAGTTTGAAAAGTCATGATAGTCACGTAATTATGCAATTATTTAGGTGAATTATGTATTGGATGTGGATTATGTATTGAATGTAGATTATGTATTGGATGTGTATTATATATGTAGGTGGATTATGTATTGGATATGGATTATTTAGGTGGATTATGTATTGAATGTATTGAATGTATTGGATGTGTATTATATATGTAGGTGGATTATGTATTGGATGTGGATTATTTATATAGGTGGATTATGTATTGGATGTGGATTATTTAGGTGGATTATGTATTGAATGTATTGGAAGTGTATTATGTTGGTGGATTATGTATTGGATGTGTATTATGTAGGTGGATTATTGGATTATTGGATGTGGATTAGAAATATTGCAATTATTGTATAATTATCAGGAATTGGAATATTGTAATTATTTTTTATTAAAAATATATATATATATATATTTTTTTTTTTTAGCATGTCAAATGGTGTGACATGTCAAAAAATCACACGTACATTTTTTGACGTGTCAAAATCTACACGTTAAAAAAAATTTTGACGCGTCGAAATTTACATGTCAAAAAAATTTTTGACGTGTCGAAAGTCACACGTCAAAATTTTTTGACGTGTCAAAATCGACCCGTCAAAAATTTTTTTGACGCGTCAAAATTGACACGTCAAAATTTTTTTTGACGTGTCAAAATAGACACGTCAAAAAAAATGTTTTTGACATCCCCCTTTTAACCGCGGCTAAACGTAAAAAATGACACGTCAAAAACCTCTGGTCAAAATTTCTGCCAAATTATTGACAAGTCAAAAACCTCCGGTCAAAATTTCTGCCAAATTTTGGTGATCAACCATCTTTCCGAATATCTTCAAACTACCATCTGATCGGTTCTTCCTCATATATTCCCAAGTATTGTGGTCTACATCAATTATCAATAATGAAGCTCTTGAGCATGGAACACGCTGGGGAAACTTCCACGGAAAAATGTTTCCCAACTGGCAGAGCATATAGTTGTCATCAACCCAAAATTATATTTACAATACATCTTTTTATTTTATTTTATTTTATATGTTACTACACAAAATAAAATATAGGAAAAATTTCAGAAAATTCTGGTAAACTTCTACTTGTTTTGACTATTTTTAAAGTTTAAAAACTCTCGATTAAGGGTATTAAAATTTTCAGTTTCTTTTAATTACCTTTTTATGTTAAGATTTTTCGTTAATTTTTAAAATAAGTGTGATTTTAAAAATTGCATTTTTGAAATCATTACTTTTTAAAATTGCAAAGGCATTTGGTAAAACATGTTAAAAAATATTTTTTATTTTTTATTTTTTATTTTTATTTTATCAAATATTTGTTATGAGAAATCGTGATTTTGGTTTAAATTCTTACTTTTTCAAATAAGCACTGTCTAGCCTGCTTGTATAAATCACAGTTTTTTTTTTCTTCTTATTTTAAATTAAAATATCAAACGTCTTACATTTTGCGATATCTTTTAAAAACGTAGATTATTCTTGAGATATCGCAATCCCAAACATACCTATAGTACTTTAAGAGAAGTATGTACTTATTCAAAACTAATTTCACTTTTCAAACAAATTTTTTTGTCAAATCCCAAAAATAAAAAAAACCGGCCTTGCGATATCGCAATCCCAAACATACCTGTAGTACTTTGAAAGAAGTATGTGTACTTTTTTCAAAACTAATTTCATTTTTCAAACGATTTTTTTTTTTTTTTTCAAATCCGAAAAATAAAAAAAGCCGGCCAATGTTGTTGCCTCATTGCTGGGTCAACATACTCACTTTCTTTTTAACTAGGGTTGTAAATAAACCAGTTCGTTCGACAACCTACTTGATACCTACTCGGTTTAGCTTGACCCGAACTCGATACTGTACAAGCCCACTTGTTATTGTACAAACTCGCTCGATTACTAAATGATGCATACGGGTGTAAACGAGCCGAGCTTGAGCGAGCTTCCCTTGTTTAGGCTTGGCTCGTTTAAATTTTACTCGAGCTCGAGCTCGAGTCGAGCTTAAGGGCGAGCCAAAAAAATCGAGCTCGAGCTAATAATAAGTCGAGCCGAACCAGCTCGCGAGCTGGCTCTTATATTTAATGTTTTTGTTTTCAATTTTTTTTTTTTAACTTCAAGTACTCTTAAACGGCTTAAGAAGTTAGTTTGCATATGAGCATTTGCTTAACCTGACTAGTCGAGTATGGAGCCTGAGTCAATACAGCAAGGCATTTGGTTTCAAAGAGAGAGGATATGCATCCTTTTATAGATAAGCAAAGTTGGAGATTGATGTTTTCTTAACAATGTGGGACAAGTTAACATGTTGCATTCAAACTGCATTAGGACAATGCCCCATACAAAAAAATATTTTTTTAATGTTTCTCTCTCAATCCCCCTCACTAGTCACAACGGATCTTCCACCTAAACTCTCATTTCCCACTCTCTCACTCTCACTCACCAGACAGGTAGTGATAGTGTTTGGGTCTGTTTAATTCTTCAATAGTTTATGCCTTTCGCAATCTCCCTCAATAGTTTCTGCTTGATTCTTCTTCCTTTCGTTTGGATATGCTTTAATTGAATCGAGGTTTTTTTAATGATTGCTCTCTCTCTCTTTGATCACGAAGGGTGTAGAATTTTCCATTCTCTAACGCTTAAATATAAATGCAATTTTAAGGTTTTAATAATTATGAGATTTATAATTAATTATGTATTAGTTAGTTTATATATATATATATATATATACACACACTCGAGCTTATACGAGTTGTTCACGAGCTTAGCCGAGTCGAGCCGAGCTTGCTTCGTTTAATATTCGAACTAGGATTTGTGTTCATGAAGTGCTTCATTTAATATTCGAGTCGAGTACGAGCCGAGCTTATGCGAGCCGAGCCCGAGCTTGCTCGCGAGACGCTTCGCTCACTTAACAGCCCTAGGTGCATCTCACGTGAAATTTTGATGCTTTCATTACAATCTATAAAATTGAGAGTAATTATGTAATTTTATAAATTTTAATAAAGGAAAAATTAAAATAGAGTGCATCAAAATTTTTGGGATGATATCTATCCAATTAGACAAAAATTTATAACTGAGGGTTTAAATTAAAATTTTTTTAAAATATTAAGGAGTACAACCAATTTTTTTTTTTTTTTTTACCAAGTACAACCAATTTTTAAATACATTGAAGTTCGAATTAAAATATTTTTAAAAATTAAAGGAATAAAGTGAATTTAATCTATAAATAAAATATTAATAATAAGAGTAGAATAGCGTGGACGATTCGTCAATCATCCACAGTCCGCAGA
>NC_081544.1:3355804-3363294 GCF_901000735.1 Corylus avellana | reverse complement strand
GTAGAAAGGATGCTGGAATAGGAGGCCGGAATGGGGTGAGAATAATTATTAATTTTCAAAGTCTTTTCATATAAGTTATTGTAATGATATGATATTCCGCAACTAAAGTTTAATGTTTTCTAATTCCGCTTGTAATAAAATCTCTTGAAAAAAATGTTTTACGCATTTATTGTATCTTTTAAAATCAAGTACTCTGATAGACCTTATAGATCTTTGCAAGAATTTTTGTTGTAAAAGAAGAAAAGTGGCAAACTCAGCCTTAACGGGCTGGGGATGTTACAATTTTGGTATCAAAGCAAAGGTTATAAGGTTCTGGCAGACTTTTCAAAAAAAAAAAAAAAAAAAAAAATTTGGGAGGTTAATGAGAAGCCACATTCCGGCCAAGTAGAGTGTGCATTGTTGTGTGGTCTCTAATAAATGATGCATGAGCATTTTTCTAATGGTTAATTTTTTGTTAAAAAAAAAAAAAAAAAAAAAATCATCTTAGTGTGATTAATTTGGAGGATTTTATTATTGTGATCATGTTAATGACGGAGATGAATTTTATTTTATAGATAGGTTGTGATCTATAGTATCTGCCTATTTGGATTTGCGGCAGTTTTCTAGAGTATCGATTGATAAGGGTATATTTTAAGGTGTCTCGAGGATTTAGAAAAGATTATTGATCATGATTTAAAAATCGTATGATGATTTTATAGATTTGGGTTGCGAGCTAATTGGTGAAATTAATTTGGTGACAAAATGGTTTTATTGATTTAGGTTGTGAGACAAATGGTGTAAGTGACTTAGTAACGAATGGTCTTATGGATGTCGATTGTGAAATGATTCTTGAACTAAATTAATGATATAAGAGTTTATATGAGTTTTTGGTAATGGCTAAGGTTTGGTCGATGACAATAATGATACTATGATTGATGTTATAATATATGGATTGATGAATAAGGATTACGTAGTGGCATGAAGTGAATACCTAAGTATTGCAGGGATAAATGCAAATAAGGTATACCCTAGAATCTATAAGATATTTTGAGATATAAAGTTGTGGTTTAAGGATTTTGATATTTTCAAATGATTGTGATGACTTTAAGGTACAATTCATGAAATCTTTGAGGTGATTCTTAGAATTTGAGGTGCTAGGTTTTCTGTAATTAAGGTAAATTATATTGAAGTGATGCTTAAAGTTTTGAGGATGAATTAGTGCTCCTAGGTTGTGGATAATATTTAAATTTTGAGGCATTAGTGGATATGAAATTATGAGAAATTTTAGTTACATGCCAAAGCTTTTGATATAATTTTCTTTTACTAATTAAAGATAATGGATTATTATTCTTGAGGTAAATTGAAGCATAAAGGTAAGAGTTGAAAGACAATATGATACAGTGATATAATATAGTGACATGATCTAAATTTTTCTTATAAGATATATGTTCAATGATATTAAAGTATTTTAGAGGTTGATAACATGTGATGGTGCATACTTAGATGTTTTATTGAGTGATTAAATTGCTAAACAGATTGTTTGTTTAAAGGAAGTTATTACAATGACAGAATGATTTCATAATGAATATTAAATGAGTACTGAATGATTACGAAAAGAAATGTTTGGAGAACAAGCTCCTTATATTATTACATACCAGTGTCCATCAAAAAAAAAAAAAAAAAAAAAAAAGAAGAGAATTTGTTGCATAAATAGACACGTGGTAATGATGAGCAGATGATTCCTCAGAGCTGCTCCAGAAAAATTATTTCTGCATAGAGAAAACCTAGTATGAGCAGAATCGTATATATTTATATAATTGAATTATCAAAGAGAATATTTATTTCTAATGAGGTACCTGACTAGAGCGTGTGCGGAGAGACTTGCAACACCCTTGAACATCGACCCGGAGTTTTTCGTGCTGTCGCTTGAGACGTTCGGTATTCTTCTCCATTTCTAGCATCTTTGGTCCCAAGTATTCTGCGTAAGATAACATCATCTTTTTCAGCTGAGTATTCTCCTGCTTCAAATCCACGTGTTTTCGTTTGTAGTATTTGAGCAGTCGCTGTAAGACCCCAATTTGGTTTCTTGAGACTTTCAACTCAACATTTCTGGCACTCAAACGTTGTGCCATGTCAGAAACTGAAGCAGCACCTTGGATACTGAATGCCAATGAGTTATTAATAGCATCAGTATCCGACCTATCAGCTAAGAACGTTTGATCCCGTGGAATTACGAAACCTTTGGCCACCGCTACAGCAGTAGAATCATGGAGCATGACAGAATCGTGAATAGTGATAGGACGATTGTCAAAGACAAAAGTTGGCTGCCATACGTTAGGATATGCAGCAGGTTCATTAGGGTGTGTAACAGGTACGACGGGATGAATAGCAGACACTTCAGGGGGAACAACAGGCACCTCCGGTTGCACGTCAGGCATAACAATGGGTTGTGCTGCAGGAGCAACATTCAAATCGAGGTTGTTAACGGATGATGATGATACTCCCATATTTAGGAGAGTAAGGAAAATAGTTGAGAATACGAAGAAATTGGGAGAGATGAAGTACTGAGAAGAGACTAAGCGTTAGGAACTGAAGAAATTTTGTGAAGTTTCTGGAAGCAGCAGACGAGTGGCTTTAAAGGAATTTTTCACTTCAGGTGAAATAAACAGTAAACAACAAAGCGTTAGGCGACCTCGGGCCACGATAGAAATTTTGTCAAAAGATCCCGTGGAAGTAGGATCTTGTCTCCTGTCATAAATTCGACTGAGCTCATTTTTCAAACCCACTGTTCAATCAACGACTTCGAATACCATGCGTGGGCAACTGAATGAATTGTCATGCCAACGCGCACCACGCGTTCGTTCATTATCCAGAAACCCTTCATATAAATTCACACCTCCTTCTCCATTGCAACGCATGCCTTCTGATCATACTCCTTCACCTGAAATCTTCTAATGACCTTCCATACAATGAAAGCTCGACTTTTCTTCCAGTTGAGCATATCCTCAAGAGAGAAAAATGCAGCCTCACGACTTGATTCACAAACCCAACTCCTTATACTCTCAGTAGTAAACCATTGAAGCAAGATTACCGTTGATCATGTCCTGCGGAAGCAAGATTATCCTTGATCATGCTTCTCAGGCTAAATATCTCTCTTTTCTTCTCAGTCTTCGTAAATGACAGAAGAGAGAGAGCATCCGATGTGGGTATATTGAAAGTCTCACATACATGCCATGTCCTGAAATGCTTTTCAAATCTTCATTTCTAGAAAGCAACAGGACTATCTTTCTCTCTTTTCTCTTCTTGACCTTGCAAAACCCAAGGGAGAGAAATTATAGCATGTGTACTTTGGAACATCCAGCTTGGAAACTTACCCATATCCTACTTTGCTTGCTTATCAATTTCATCTCTAGAACGCAGCAAGCACAATATGTATTAGTCAAGAATGGATGAGAATCTTACATTTGATGTAATCGTGTATTTCGTTTGAGTTGAAATCATAATTACGAGTTTCTATTGTTGAGTTATGATTTATAAAGTAAAGATGTAGTACTGAAAGATTTTCGCTGATATTGTAGCATCAACACAAAAGTTGGGATGAGAAAATAGAAACGGTTGTGTATTTAGAATGAATCGAATTATGATGTCATTTCTGAGGTATATTCATGTAATAATGTTTTTGGAAAATATAAACTGTAGAATGTTGGTGCTATTTACTTTTACAGGTTTATGATGGTGAGAAGTTAATAATTATTAGAGCATCATATTAAAATTTCGTATGCATGATTTGGAATACTGAGATACTAAAGAGAATATAGGCGGGGATGATTTTTATACCTTTTTGATAAGATTGATTAAATTAGATCGAGAGAATTATTGCAGGCTTGAAATGAGGACTATGATGATTGGAGGTATGAACTATTTATTAATTTGATGTTTAAACCTTGATTGTAGACTGTTGATGAATAACTCGATTGTTGTTATTGAGGTTGGAAAGAAACAATGGAAAAGATTTTGAGGTAAGATTTTAGTGTGAATTGATGAATGATTGCAGAAATTGAGATTTTAGACTGTGAATAAGATTTACTCATAGAAGAAGGAGATGGAATTTCAATATGATAAAAGAGAGTAAGCTTTGATGAAGGATTGAAAGGAATATTATCTGAATCCCTCAACTTGAAGATTGGACGATAATATTATAGGTTTTAATTTCGAGGACGAAATTCTAATAAGGAGGGAACATTGTAGTGCCCCAGAATTTTCAAAGCTATTTAAATAGATTATTTTGATAATGATGTTATTTTAATATCCATTGTAGCTAAGGATTTTAATTCTTGAGAAATTTATGAGAGTGGTAATTAGAGAATGGTAATTGGTGAAATAGTAAAATGAGGGTATAATTGTAAATTGAAGATAGAATGAGGGTATAATTGTAAATTGAAGATAGAATGAGGGTATAATTGTAAATTGAAGGTAGAATAGTATAGGGTTGGTGAAATAGTATAGGGTTGGTGAAATAGTAAAATGAGGGTATAATTGTAAATTGAAGATAGAATGAGGGCATAATTGTAAATTGAAGGTAGAATAGTATAGGGTTGGTGAAATAGTATAGGGTTGGTGAAATAGTAAAATGAGGGTATAATTGTAAATTGACGGTAGAATAGTGTTTGATTTTCTCCTATAAATAGAGCTCTTCTCCTTCAGAATTTTCACCACTCATTTCCTCTCCCATCTCTTGCATATATTCTTCCTTCTTCCGCTTTTTACTCGGTCTTTCTTCTTTCTAAGAGTGTTTACTCAGAACAGAGAGAGAAAGGGCGAGACCAAGCGCTACAAGAAAGAAAGAACACAAGAGATAGCGGACTTTAGAAATTAGTTTCAAAAGATATACTAGTGGTGTTAGTCATATTGGAACAACTGGATTCCTTCATACCACTTTTAGCTTCAGTCTAGAGGTAAGTAAATTCACTACCCCTTCTAAAATTACTTCATGTCATGCTATTTATATATTCTTGTATCAAACTGTAAATGATTATTTTATTTACCTGTCATGGAGATATGTTGTATGCATGAAGGATTTCTAAAAGAATTATTTAGAAAGTTTATATTTCTTTAAATGCTTTTTAAGCACAACAAGTTTATATTTGGAAAAGTTTCCATTTTAAGAAAAGAAAGTTGAGAAATGATGATGATTATAAGAAAGAAAAAAGATGATAAACCCTCCTACATGTTGCCCTAAGATGCATCAAAAAAAGTACAAAGAAAAGTACAAGAGATGAGATAAATGTTTATGAAATGAGGGCACATGTATGGAGGAGAGTATTTTTGGCCCCAAGATAAGATAAGATGAGAGTTCGGTACCGATACTCGGATGGAGGCGAAACCACTGAAGGAGGCTATGCCAGAAGGTGGTATTCCATCAACTAGACCGCTGAGTGCACCAAGAAAGAGTTAATTGACGGTCGGGCATGGCTGTGGCCACAGTTCAGTGCCATGGTCACAAGGACCCGCAACCCTCGTACACAGGGGTAATAGTGTACATGGGCCTATTATGAGAAAATGATACTATATTTTCAACGATGATATGCTATGATGATTGACAAAGATTATTTATAATGATGCATTATGATGATGATTTATAAAGATGATTTACAACGATGATCTATTACTAGATGTAATAGTATGTATATGTTACGGGAGATGCAACCGTACATACAGATATTATTGTGGCTAGAATTATATTTATTTGCGAAAATGATTTTCAAAACTGAGAACAAGGAGTAAAACTATTTATGGTTGTGGATTTTACTTGCTGGGCCCCCTTTGGGCTCATCCAGTTTTATTTCTTGTTTTCAGGTAGAAAGGATGCTGGAATAGGAGGCCGGAATGGGGTGGGAATAATTATTAATTTTCAAAGTCTTTTCATATAAGTTATTGTAATGATATGATATTCCGCAACTAAAATCTAATGTTTTTTTTTTAATTCCGCTTGTAATAAAATCTCTTGAAAGAAAATGTTTTACGCATTTATTGTATCTTTTAAAATCAAGTACTCTGATAGACCTTATAGATCTTTGCAAGAATTTTTGTTGAAAAAGAAGAAAAGTGGCAAACTCAGTCTTAACGGACTGGGGATGTTACACGTTGACCGTCAATTTTAACTCTTTTGATTGAGAGAATGATGTTTTTTGTCATAAGATGATAGTTTGATGGGGTCAGGTGTCATAGTTGGTAGTTCATGGGGAGAAAGTGCCAAGACGCTGTAATTCATGGGAGTAAAAAGTAATTACCCCATAATATTATTATTTAAATAAAGGCTCATGCCATGAACATAATTAGTTAAAATTGTGTTTACTTACGGGCATTGGACTCATCATTTCCACTTGTAACATTATTAAATTCTACAAATATAGTCGTAGTAGAGAAAGAGGATTCACACGAACACTTAGATTACTAAACTTAAATTTTGCGAGTGTAATACGCCGAAATAATAATATAAAGTAAAAATTATTTAATCTGACTCAGTCAAGTTTTATAAAACAACACTTGTAATTTAAAATGTCCCAAACAATTTTTTTTCAAAAAGAAAACCCCCAAAACAATTTAAATATTTTTAACCTTGGTCGAACGTTCGATATCTCCTTGGAACGTTCGACGAAACCCTGGACTTAAACGTTCGAGGATTATTTGAAACGTTCGAGTAAAGCCCAAGAGCCGTTAGTACAGCAGTACACCAAATGTTTGAAGGTAGTACACCAAACGTTCAATGAAGCCTGAAAAACAAATTTAACCTATTAGCCACATCACTCGATCTTATCCACTCCAACCACTCTATAAAAACACCCCTCACGAGTCATGACCCTTCAGACCCCATTCATCCAACATGCACCTCACCCACCCTAAACCTAGTGAGAGAAGGAGATTCTACAGAGAGAAAGAAGCATTTTTGGTGTTGATCAATCTTGATTAAGGTAAACCTTGAACCATAATCGCTTTTCATGTTGCTTATACTCTAACCATGTGATTTAGCATGATTTTTACAAGTCTTAAGTATGACATAATGAATTTATAACTTATTTCTCTTAAAAGGCAACGACTTTCCAAAAAGTTATGACTTTACTCTTATTTTTTCAAGATTTATCATGTTGATATGATTTAACATGTTTTTTTTATTGAGTTATTAGAAGCTTTGGTTAAGGCTTGATATGTACTAGGTATGAGTTTTAGAGTTTTGCATGCATTATGGTTCCATGGTATCTGACCGAATGTTCAACAGTGTCCAGAATGGATAATTGTGGTTTTAAATAATGGTTTAGTCTAACGTACATAGGTTAGCCTTTCGAAATGTTGTGTATAATAATAGATTATGTTTTGCAATAGCGAGAGTCCGAGATGTCAGAGTTTTATAAATGAGTGAACAAGGTAAGTAAATACTACAATTATTTTGATAAAAATATGCGATATGTCTTTAATAAAAATATAAAAAATGTCAAAAAAAAGGGAAAAGTATA
>NC_081544.1:3339523-3355704 GCF_901000735.1 Corylus avellana | reverse complement strand
AACTCTAGTCATTGTAATAAGATATACCCTAGCCACTTATCAACACAATTTATCTAATAAATAAATAAAACTCTCCTTATCTTTTATTGGACTCATTGAATACTGTCGTGTTAGTTTATAGTTTATACAAACATGTGACGACATTTCATAAACATAATTCTTGTCATTATATATTTCCCACCCAAATAAAAGGGTATGTACTAGTAGTATTTGTACCAACCAAAAAGTTGTACTATCAGATTTTTTTAGGGTTTATTAAAAATTATTGGCCGTCTTAAAATTGTTTCAATATTATATAATTCTTCAATACCTTGAAAGCCAGGATGTCAAGATTCCAATTGAGGCTGCTGCCAAGGGCCTTGAAATATGAAGAATTAAACAGCAACCCTAGGGATTATTATTTGATCACAATGGGCCAGCCTGATCAAGGAGTCATAGTTGATGCTATCTTATCTTGTCTGATCATAGATTGACAGATCGAGAGAGAAAGGATCAACGCAAAAATAGTAGGAATCGGCATATTAGGATAATAGGGACTATAATGCGCAACGTGTAGTAAAATGGGATTAACTTTTGAGTCAATTTTTGACCCGCATCGCATCTCTTTGTGGGCTTTAAGCCAATAAAATATGATATGGGAATCAAAGCCACTAATATACGAGAATTGTTGAGAATGATGTTGTGAACTCTTTTTAACGAGACTTTTGCACGAAATCTTAGTTCAGTTTTGGTTGTCTTATAGAGTCGTGCCATGTGGACAGAAACAAAAAAAATCAGCCCTCAATAGACTCAGTTGAGGGCTCCCCCCCTCTCCTAAGAATTTTTACAGCCCCTATTATTAGACTGGCCGGCTGTATAAGGGTCCCCTCAACACTTTATGTTTGGTTGTCTAATAGAATGACTATTCTATTAGAAAAAACAAAAAATAAATTGCTTTTATTAAGAATGAAAGAATGTATAATAGAATATCTTTAATGTTAGAGTATATGATAATGATCTAACACATGGAATAGTCATTCCTCCATGGGTCATGAGAATGGCTATTCCAAGAAAAAATTTAGGGTAAGTTTGAAAATCATTTGATGAGGTTTAATAAATTAATGATTTTTTTTCTTCAATTTTTTCTTGTTGGATTTATAAAAATATATGATTTTTTGAGCTAAATTTTCTATCCTCTCTGTTTATTCTTGAATAATCTTGAGATAGTGATTTGAATGGTTATTCTGCTTATTCTTGAATGTCTCTTTTCTTATTAGCACTCTATTGTTTTTTGTCAAAATATAAACATAGTACTTTAGTAGATATTCAAAAGGAGTTAAAAAATAATGAGGTATATTGAAATTTTTTACCCATGAGTGCCCTCTAAATGTCCAATAATTCAATTGAAGAAATAGATCTACCTCTTTAAAATGTGATTCAGAATTACGTTTGTAAATATAACAATTTTTGGTTGAGAAATGCTATGGGTCAATAAGTTCTCTATATTTGACCTATATTTTCATATAAATTCAATAGATCAACTATTAGATTTGTGAGGTCTGCCATTGACTTATGTGGGATCTACATAAGTTCACAAATTTAATGGTTAATTGTAAGAAAATATAGGCCAAATATGAAAAAAATATTGACTTATAACATATCTCTTTTTTGTTTGCTTTTGTTTTACATAAACACGTGCACACATACACATATGAGAGAGAGAGAGAGAGAGAGAGAGAGAGACTATATGTACGTTAGCCTTCCCACACACACACACACACAAAAAAAAATTCCACATACCCTCCTCAAATTACCACACAATTGGTAATGTTCTCAAAACTTTCAATTGCGACAATGTTTTCTCGATCAAAACTACTAAACAATTGACAATGTCACCAAACAATTTTTTTTTTTTTTTTTTTAAAAAAAAAAATTTAAAAAAACCAAGGTGTCCATTTAAAAAAAAAAAAAAAAAAAAAATCCTTTTTTTAAGAAAAAAAATTTATTTATTTTTTCAAATTTATTAGAGTACCTTTTTTTTTTTCTTATTGAAAAACACTAAGGATAATTTTTGTCTTTTTGCTAGCATTGGATGGATATTGTCAATTTTTTGGTAGTTTAGGGGAGACATTATCGCAATTAAAAGTTTGAAGGAATATTATAATTTAGGTGGTAGTTTGAGAACGGTATGTGAATTTTTTTCAAAATTTTTAGTTCAGCCCTTGAGCATGAGAAGTGAAAAAACAAAAGAAAACTCAACTTTCAAATTTTTTAATTTAGAGAGGAGATCTAATCATCCAATATATTAAACATACACAGATCTTCGTGCAATGTGATCTCTATTAAATCTATAACTATGAATACTTATACTTGATCATTTTAAATTGGAAAATGATCCTAATTAATTAATTATTTCATAAAAGCAATAGATATATAAAAGGTGTTAGAATTAGTTTAGCCCTTGATGGGGTGGCTATTCACAAAGAGGAAAATGGATTTAAACTAGTGATCGTCACTTTATAAGGTGTGGTCTCTAATTGAAGTTGTCCCTTTGAGATGGGGTGGCTAATTAATTAGAGAAAGACTCTAATTATACAAATTTTGTCTTCCTACTTTATGTACTGCTTGGTCTTCTTATTTTAAGTTGCACGAGGAGGCCACATGCATTCCAATTGACTTTAATATGTGTCTATAAAATTACAACATAATTATATATTTACTTATATTTATATAATATATAGTGCCTTCCCAAGTACGCAATATTGACAAATATCACTTAAAAAAAAGAGAAAAAAAAAACACTAAATATTGTGATGATTAATTTTGAAGCACAAAGAGAGCCCTCGTTGTGCTTGTAACGTTTACTCGTTCTCTCTTTTCTTTAATTTGTTTTCTTCTAGATGGATTGTGGTATATTCCAATGCAATATGGTTAGTGAATTATATATATATATATAAAGGAAACAGTTCAGTCTCATTCATTAACAAACGAGCATAATTTAACGTGTATATATAATTATAAGAAACGGTATATATAATTATGTATATGCACAACAAAACAATTGAATACGTGCATATAGAAAATAGTGATTTGAGTTAAGTTGAGGGTGCAAATAAAAATGGTTGAATATAGAAGAATGCATGGCATTAGCGATTTGATTTGATGAGTCAAAGTTATTTAGTTATTCATGAAAGCGATCTAAATAAACTAATCACAACAAATGATTAATTAATTAATTTAAGAATGAAGATTTCCATTAATTAATACATCCAGAATCTCTCTCCAGCCTGTACCCCCGCGCTGCATGCTTTTGTACAGTTGTATATACTTTATAATTATCTGTAAGTAAATGTTCTACAAGTATATATATACATATATAAAACATGTTTTATTTTCATTAATATATGGTCATATACATCAAAGTTATGTCCTCATCAGCAAATATAAAGGAGTACTGCGAGTCGATGATTCATTTAACGGTTGAGATAGTGACAGCAAATAGAATCCAAAAAAAAAAAAAAAAAAGTGTCAATCGTGGGCTGCTATTCCACCTAAAACTAATTGAGGTTTAAAGTTTTTTATGGACTTCGACATCGCGCTTAGTAGGCTTGTTTTTAGAGTGGTCGCAAGGAGCTACATTGTATCACAACAATCCCTCCCCCACGATGATGCTTTTGTGACTCAATTTCATGACTTCTCGGCTTTGTTACCATTTGTCAGATCGGGAGCTGTCATTTCTCGTAAAACATTAGAGTGATAATTAATTAACAAGGAGCGGCATTGTCATGTTCCAACAAAAAAGATTTCTATAAGAGTGTCCAAATCATTTATTGGCCATAGAAATAGTTCAACCATCTCCAATAACTGGTATGGAGGTGGACAAACTACTCATTTGGCCACTTTCATTAACCAGTTTGAGGTGGCTAAACTAACCCTCGGTCACTAGATGGAGGTGGCTTGGCCACCCTAACAGCCATTCAACTCATTTTTTTTCTTTTTTCTTTTTTTTGATATACGTATTTGCTGTCATGAACTAATATCTGAGTCCAAAAATAAATACAATAAAAGTAAGTTAGGGATTAGGTCTTAATTAATTAGAGGTATAACCTGTCTCATGTTAAAGAGTCAATATTAATTAGATTGAGATTCTGTTAGCTTAAGGTACGAACTAACTAAAAATCAGTTTTTCAACGCCTTCTCTCTCTTGTTTAGAGAGAGAAACTCTGGGAAACCCTTAGGGTTTTTTTCCGCAGCCGCCTCCTAGTGAGGTCTTTCTCTCCGCCTTGTGCGGCCTTCCCGGGGTGGAGGAAAAGGTTTTTTGCCTTTTCCTTTCCCCCTCCCCTTCTTTTTTCCCTATTTGCTGTGTTTTTCGTTTGGGTTTCTTGTGTTTTGTTCTTTTTTTCTTGTGCAGATTCGAAGCCCGTCCAGCCACCGTCGTCGTTCGCGCCCGTCGCCCAGCCTGTCGCCGTTCAGTCCATCGTCGTCATCGTCGTCGCCGTTCACTGCTTTGCCGAAGTTCCTGGTTGTGGATCTGGTTTTTGGGGGTTTAGATTGGGTTTTTTCAAAACCCGATCTACTCTTCCACGCCGACCCATCCACCAATCGAGGCCTTCCACCATCCTCCCTGTCCTCCTAGCTCCCCTTTTCCGCCAGCCGATCCTCGTTCAGTCCACCGCTTGCCGGTGCCCGATCTGTTCTTCGGCTGGTTATCACTGCCCCTGCCCTTGTTTTGTTGTAATTTTCTTTTTTTGTTGTAATTTTCTTTTTGTTTTATTGTAATTTTAGTATTTTGCTGTTAGTATTGTTTTTTGTGGTTTTTTATCTCTCTGCCATGACTTGGTTTGATTTTGAGGAGGAGATTGATGTTGGTGGTCGTCCTATACCGGCTTCCTTTTGGTTCTATGCAGTGCCTACTCTGCAACAACTATTTAACAGTGGTTGTTGTTTTACCCGCAATGATCTCTTCACGGAGTTTATTTGCAATTTACACCGCCTTGTGCGGTCCTGGAATAGGCCCGGCTTGCTTATGATTCTTTTGGGATCATTGGTAATTACCATTGCCTGCTATTTGGTTCTTTTGGACTGGATCCAGAGTTTGTTCTTGTATTTGCATTGTTTTTTACCATTTGGGCTTTGTTGTTGGGGTGGCCTTCCCTTTAGTTTTTATTTCTGTGTTGTTTTAGTTTATTTTGGGTTTATTGTTGGGGAGCCCACCCCTTTTTCGTTTTCAGGATCTCCCACTTTCCTTTCCATTCGAATCAGAAGTGGAAAAGATCCTTCCCTGTAGCCCTTTTCTTATTCAATTAAAAAAAAAAAAAAAAAAAAAAAGGTACGAACTAACTTTCTTCAACAAAAAAATGTCTTGTGGCTTCAGCCAGTGTCCAGAGGGTACTAGCTAGATGTACTCTTTGATGGGGATTGTTGTGATTAATTAAGAAATCATCACCTTCTGCTAACATGTAATTAGTGACCCCTATGTTATACTTGAATAAGTTCTTTCATTCAAGTCTCTCTCTACGTACACATATATCTTTAATTCCTTTTTGCAAGGCCGGATTGGTTATGGAGTTATATATCTTTTTGCAAAATAAGGGAGAGGTCGTTAAAAGCTCTTAGTCCCAAAAGATCGGGGGCACCCCAAAGTCCAAGTTTGGCACTGGACACACTCTGACGCCTAAATTAATAAAAACACTTTGAAAAAACTGAATAAAGCTTACGTGAGTGTACCATTTTTATGGGAAAAAGCACTATGCCCAATATGGTAGCTAGCATTCATACCGATTAGGTATAGTAAGTCACAATTTACCATATTAATTGCATTAATAGCTATTGGAGAAGATCTTTGACAGGATAATTAGGGTATCACCAGGCATCTATCTCCTAGAGTTGGTTTATGGTGGATTCTGACGACCAAACCGATTAATGTGGTCATCGTCGGGAATCATATCATGACCGATCACATTATGAGTATTGTCTATTTGTATAATTATTTTATCATAATTAAATTTGACCACTCATTCATATTTTAAGTCTCTCGGAATAAAAGACTATGATTTCATCCCTCGCGGCGGCCGTGGGATAGAAAAATTAATGTGAAATATAATTAAGTTTATTATGGATTTTACTTTTCTCTCAAAAAAAATTTAATTTTTTTTTTTTCACTTTTATATCATATTAATCATTTCTTTTTCATTTTCTCCTCTCAAAACTCTTTACCAAACATACCTAATGTTTCACAGGTTTTTTATGGGCTAGTTTCCTATTAGTTTTTAGTTTTTTTTTTTTTGAAACATATCATACTCATTCATTAATAAAAGTTGCGAGCCTAAAGTTCTTACAAACAGAGCAAAAAGCTCTGAAGTAAATTATAGCCAAAGCTAAAGATACATTCATCAACAACAGACCAAATCAACCAAAACACAGCATCCGCTAACCTATGACTAAATATCATGTTGAAAACTCAGATCTGCATCAAACAGACACCATCTACTGCATAAGTAGCGCTTATTCCTCGGCCTTGAGAGCAAAACCCCCAAGCCGATACTTATTCCTCGGCCTTGAGAGCAAAACCCACAAGCCGATACTCATCCTCCTCGACTCTAAAGCCAGGATAAATTTCACATCCACAACCCAAAGGTTTGGACCAGTAATATCGGGCAGCAACCGGGCGCAACAAAGCAGGAGGAGAAAGCCTTATTACAAGCATAAATAAAACTATACAGGGAAATAAAGGGAACAATAAAACTAATGCAGGAAAATAAATTACAGCAAATAAAACCAAATACATGGGAACTCAAAGGACATACAAAACAGAAAAACAACAAAACAGGAAAATAAATGCGAAAAACACCTCAAAGCGGGTCACGGCAGCCGGAGGAGGCCGATTGCGAGCTGGCCGGAAACCGCCGCGGAAGGTGGCACAAAAAGCTTGGCGGGAGAGTAATACGGCAATGACGGTGGCTGTGGCGAAGCTGTAGCGGAGGTCGGTGACACCACACAAACAAACGGGGAGGAAGTTTAGTGAAAACTCCCAAAGCGATGCAGCCGAAAGAGAACACAAGCACAACAGAACAGAAAACACCAAAGACAGAAACAAACCTAAAACAAAAATCGGGAAGCAAGGAAGGGAGGAGGGATGCAGGCAACGGGCATCCCTCCTCCCCTAAGGCGGCGGCGCTCTAGAGGGGGCCTTAGGGTTTCTCAAATACGTATGTATAAATTTTCCATCAGTTTCCTATTAGTTTATAAGTTATCAAATAAAAAAAAATTATAATGTGCATCATTAATTATCTGGCACCCAGAGAACCATATCCATTTAGTATTAATTACTCGAGAAAGGTTTTGCTATAGCTTTTCTTATTTGTTAAGTCTTCCGCTGTTTATTAATGAAAGCTACTCATTCATTAAAAAAAAAAAAAATAAGTCTTTTTTTTTAGTTATTTAAACCCAACTTGTGGGCTTAGATCCACACTTCAAATTTGAATAAGATTTCAATATTTTTAGAGTTATTATACGTTTCTTCAACCATGCCAGCTAGGGTTTGTTTTCAACCTTATTCATTAATACTTTTTCTCTTCTTGAGTTACTTATTTTATTTTTTTATGAATTCTTCTTAAATTAATTATGTTACCTGTAAATGTTAGTATTAGCTTAGTCATTAGTGTGCCTAATTGGCCTAAAACAAGAGCCTAATTGCCCATTGATCAGGTGTAGCCTAGAGCAATATCCTTATATATTATTTGTCTCACGCTAGGAGACACAAGATCACTGACAAATTAATTAAGCTTTAATTTCTGATCGCCCTTGAAAAACAAAAACTTCTAATTAAATTAATCTTTATTATAAATTCATGCATATATAAATTAAAGACGTGTCGTAGAGCCTCCTCCTCTTGGCATGTAGGGCAGGGGTGGTGGCTTTGAAAGAAAACAGGTGCCCCTCTTGGCTCTATCCAAGAGGCACCATTTTCCCAAAAAAGAAGTGGATCTCTACAAGTTGTGGCGGCCGGCCAGGAAGTAAAAGGATATAGAAAATGTGATATGTCATATATATATATATATATATATATATATATATATATATCCGCATGCAAATTAAACAACAAAATCAGATTTCAATAGGTTTTCGATATCTAGCTCTCTACTCATGCTAAGATTTTATTCCTTCATCTCTCTCAACGTACATATATAATTTTAGTCCTAGATGACTCTAATACAACAATAGATCGTGCAATAATATTGGCCTGCACCCATTACAATATATATTAAAGATATCATAATGTTTACCAAAAAATGCTGCTGTTGATCTTTCTTTGGAATGAGCTGGGCAGCTAGCTAGCTAAGCTTTACGCGTGAAACTAACCGGGATTACAGGTTGGACTTGACGACCAGGTGTTCTTTCTTTGTGTTCATTTGATCAAGGCAATTTTACTCATAAAATGAGTTTCAGCTGGGTTGGATCAACCATACATGAGAGACTATCGTGCAGCCATTGTCAAAAATATCCAAATTCTTAGGTTTTTTTTCTTGTTAATTATCAATATGAAAAGAAAATGTGAATAGCTAGCTAGCAAGTATCATAGTATATATGATGCGGGAGGAAAAATAAATAAGTTTCTTGGCTCAAAGTCAGTTAAAATAGGGTTAACATTTAACGGAGCCTCAATTCCTTTTTTTTGCCATCCTTTTCTGACGTGATTGTTGATACAGTGAGATAATTGGTGAGACAAATCCGTACGTGCAGATTAATATACAAACAAATAATTATATACATAAATGTCCAATAGTGACGTGGAATATCGTGTCTATGATCCCATATATATATACACTTGCCTCTACAGAATGTAGCAAAGAAAATATGGTTCACTCCTTTCATATCAAAGGCATATATATAACTATCAGTGCAGACTAATTATATAAGCTCATGATCGTGTATATATATATGGGTGGTGGAATTTGTCTAACTTAGACAGTTGTCAGTTTCCTAGACCAGAAGACATCGCAAACCAAAGGTCATTGACTAAAGTATATATATATATATTGCTCTTCACTAGTCTAGCTAGTTTAATATAATTTTGTAGGGATGGTGCTATTTGCATACCTCATCTGCACAAATATTTATCTGCCAACTTAGATCATTTCTGAGTATGATTTACATAATATGAAAGGTATACACCAGAGGTAGCAATTCGTGTTTGTGCGTAGAGTTTGTATCATGTCAGGACATAAATATAAGACTACATAGGTCGATTTTAACCCGACATAGTTAATTAAACGGGTTAGTCTTTTCAACTCTTAACTCACTAATTTTGTGTTGGGTTCATGTCAAAATTCATGTCGGATTTGCATATTGGGTTTGGGTTGCGTTGAGTCATATGTATAAGATTATATAGGTTAATTAGTTCTAACCCGACCAGTTTAGTTAAACGTATTAGACCCCTAAACCCTAATCCTCTAATTTCGAGTTGAATTTGTTTCAAATTCGCGGGTCGTGTCAAAAATTGTCAAACCGTACACCAAAGATATGTATTTACATTCAAACCAAAAATGCCTAAACAATTAGAGTTAAAGTTGCTAATAAGGCTAAGAAGTTTTAGGCCTTAATAAAACTGGAGCTAGCCAAAACATGTGGGTACGTGGGGGCCTCAATGAGGTTACCTCTTAACAACCCTTCCTCTGGAGCCAATGAATTTACACCTGGATTCAGGTTTTATACCTAACACAGATTTGTCTAATTGTTGTATGTGATGATAATTAATGATATATGGGTTCTTATCAATGAGTTTCCAAGATTCAAAGGAAAAGTCGGCAGATTTCAATTGGAGGGAACAAAATATCCAGCAAAGAGATGCATTGTTTTCTTTCCAGGTAGTGTTGAGATGGTCAAACCTATTTCCTCCACTACCTTCACTGTGCTTAACATACTGATTTTTATATATAATTCCACAAGACCCCCCCACGTTCTCCCTCAATTGCCAACATTGGTTGAATCTATCCATTAAACCCTTCTCAGATTCTGACTTTTTTTTAATCACAAGTTTTAATCCCAGTTAGTCCCTTTCATAATATTCCTTGAATCATAAATATATCTTTCTGTGTCTTGTCTTTTAGCTAATGGAGAATTTGCATTACATTTTTTTATCATGGCTTTTATCTTTCTCTGAGTTGTCTTGGCCCCATCTTCTACATTGGTGCAGTCATGAGTTAGATCTTACTATAGGGAAGAGGTCCACCTCTAGCAGCTACCTGTTTTGTATAAATATGTCTTTAGATTGCCTAACATTCTAACAGCTTAATCAGCTACTCCTAACATTTTAACACTTGACAAAAACAGAGAAGCCTTTCTTTTCCAAAGGAGGAAATTATGAATCCTATGGGAGTCATCTCTGAGGGAGATCAATGGGGCTCTTTTAGTGGCACTTATGCTGCTGATGAGGCTGACTTTATGGCGCTGCTGCTTAATAATGCTTCGCTTCCAAGTGAGCTAACTCATGGGGATCATTTCCCTTCTAGTAGTACTTTTTGGCTTGGCCATGATTCATCATACCATTCTTCTGATCATGTGGCTAATACTAATTTTCATGGCTTTTCAAGCCAACAAAGCTACTACTTGAGTGATTCCCATCCAATTTTTGTATCCAATAACATGGATTTGTGCATGGGGGACGAGAAAAGCACCAACTCCTTTCTCATCGAAGGGGATCATGACTTCTTGAGCCAAGAGAAGAGTGATGGCAATATTGCAGAAGAGTCTTCTGGAGATGTTCCTGCAGCTGCTCTTCCTAAGAAGGATTTGCAGCTCAAAAGGAAATCTGAGATGCTCATTTCAGAATCAATCCAGGAAGATAAGTCTGACAACCCACCTGAGAATTCTAAGAAAAGATCAAGGAGTTCTGGAGATGTGAGTACAATAACAAGCTTTTCACCTTCTTATATATTTACATTAATTGTGCTACCTTTTTGCAGGGTGATATATATATATATGTTTTGTATATTTCCTAATGGAATTTGATTAATATATTTCATCAAATAATATTTAGGTTCAGAAGAACAAGAGGAATGTAAGATCGAAAAAGAATCAGAAAACAAGCAACAATGAAGAAGAAAGTATTAGTGCTGGCCTTAATGGGCGGGGCTGGAGCAGCTGCTCCTCTGAGGATGACTGCAACACTTCACGTTCGAGTGTGAAAGGGCCTACTTCTCATGACTTGAATGGGAAGAAAAGAGCCAGTAGGGGGTCAGCCACTGACCCCCAGAGCCTCTATGCAAGGGTAAGTCCCCCGTATTCGTATACCTAACTTTTTATGCAAAAGTTGCCCGCGACGTTAAGCTCAAATGGTTGACTCGTTCAAGTCCTGATCACACGGTTCTTACAGGCAGAGTCGTGTATCTAGGAAAATGATCATTTCCATTTCAAATGAACTGAATAATATCCAATTAGTTATAGTGGAGGGGTGTTTTTATCTTTTCACTTTTTGAGAGGACACAAATACTCTTCACTATAACTAACTAGATATTATCCGGTTCATTTGAAATAAAGAGGATCCTAATTCGTGTGTGTGGGGTTTACCCGACATGTAAAATAATTGATATTTCCTTTCTATCTTGCAGAAAAGAAGAGAGAGAATAAATGAGAGGCTGAGAATTCTACAGAACCTCATCCCTAATGGAACAAAAGTAAGCAGATTTCTCCATAAACTGCAACTATTTCTCTATTAGTCTGAGGTGTACTTGGAATTCATGTATGTGCTTGATTCTTTGGTTGCAGGTTGATATTAGCACAATGCTTGAGGAAGCTGTCCAATATGTGAAGTTTTTACAGCTCCAAATTAAGGTGATAACACTTAAAACAGAATCCTTTTTATTAAACAACTGAAAATCAGCTTGTTAATCTAATCTTTTGTTTTCTTTTTGGACCCCTGTAGCTATTGAGCTCTGATGATCTATGGATGTATTCTCCCATTGCTTACAATGGAATGGACATTGGACTACTTGATCTGAAAATCAACCCACCCAGACAATCTTCATAGGATAAAAGAATGGGGTGATGAGCATGCAGGATTGCTATTCCTCATCATGGGCTTATATGTATATGGATTTATCAAGTCCATTTTGAGGGGAAATTTAATGACACAGATTTAATTAAATTACCATTTTCTGTCTGGTTTGTTCTTAATGCAACAGACATGATATGAGCAGAATGATTCTTTTTTTTTTTTCAATGAGAATAAATGTAACCTCTTACATGAAAACTATTATTATCTACTGATTAGGGTGGCTGAATTAATAAGTAATTGTGAATATTCTGCTCAAATAATTTGATAAGTAGAGAGAATGTCTTATAATTACTTTATTAAAAGTGTGTGAACATTCGAACTTAATTAAATATTTAGGTCAACTAATGATTCAACACTATAATATTCTATGTTAACTTCACAGGAGAATGTGGCAGGCACAAACTCAAACTTCACTAGGAAAAGATGTCAATTGATTAACAAATTAATCACCCCTTACCAACCTGAGGACAATCTGTATTTGTGCATATGCTACCAATAAATCTTAAAAGGCTGTGAAAAGGAGTTGGGTGCTAATTAGAATAACCTAAAAATAAGTGAAACTTAATAAATTAAGAAACAAATTAAGTTTAATTGCTCCAATGGGAAGAGAAGTGAGGGAGTGAAGTTCAGGAATGATGAGATTGCTGATAAAAAATTCACAGTATAATCTAATTGCTGATGTGATTAAGTGATCAAATTCTATTGCATACAAGATTTTAAATGAGACCAAGATTTACATAATTTAACTTGGAAGCCTATGTCTATAGCTAGGCAAAGCACAAGGGAAGAAATGCCCAATTTTTTTTCCTTAAGTTTCTTTGTCGAAATTACCCCTAAAAACTATTTTAAAAAATTGGGAAAAAAATAATGACAAAATAAAAAAACCTAAAGGGTGGTTTGGCTACCCACTTTTCCAATTTCGGGGGTGGCCAAACCACCCCATGGAGAGGGGACTGGCCAAACAACCCCCAGAGGTTGTAGCGTAAGTTCAGACACCCACAAAAGTGCAACAAGCTATGGGATAGTTTGGCCACCATTCCATTTTTCTTTTTTCACTTGTTTTTTTAATTTATTTAAATAATGTTTAGGGGAATTTTGTAAAAAAATTTCAGGTGTAGCGCACTTGGCACATTTTCCATCCAATTTGACGGACAATTACCATTAGATTTAGAATTGATTACTATTAGATTTTGATCCAATGGTAATTTTAAAGTTTGATGCAAAGGTAATTTTAAAAACCATTTCATCTTTAGAAGGACAAAAGGGGGACACAAGTCTTCTTTCTAGCATTACTCCCCTGGTAAATCTAATTAAGTTATATTAATCATCTTATGGATTGCATAAAGTGCTATTAACCAACAATAGTGGATGGTAATCAAGTTCTTTAGTGAAGAAATTTTGCTCAAATCGTGTCTATTATTGCATTAAAAATCCAGAAGTGGCCGAATTTGATGAATTATTGATGATACTATAATTTCCTCAGGAGACTTTGTGACGTAGCGGAAGACTAAGGTAACTAATCAAAGAGCAACGTCTTTGATTCTGCAAGGAGAAGCGTCTTCGTCTTCTACCCAAAAGATAAAACAAGCCCGCAGGTTAAGAAAAAATAAAACTCCGCAGAGTATTTGAGAGAGAATTCTCTGATTTGATTATCATTCAATGAGTTCCCTTTTACATAATAAGCAAGCCTATTTATAGAAGATAAATACTTGTAGAGAAAGAAAACCTACTTCTAGTAGAGAAAGTAAATCTAATCCTAGTAGAGAAAGTAAATCTAATCCTAATAGGAAAGTAAACATAATCCTAGTAGGGAAAGTAAACATAATTCTAATAGGAAAAGTAAATATACTCCTAGTAGGGAAAGGATTAAAAGTAAACTATTTATTCTTGGGGGTGGGGACACACATGTCTTACATCAGTCTCCCCTTCTTGAAAAGAACTCGTCCTCGAGTTAAGTTTTGACTCCTCTAGTGGAAAATATTCAAAAATGTCTGCCACGTTGAATGTTGAGGATATCGCCATTTCTTCTGGAAGATCGATGACATATGCATTGTCGTTAATCTTTTTTAGTACCTTGCATGGACCATACTTCTTATTCCTCAGCTTTCCAGAAGTACCAGTCGGCAGTCGCCCCTTGCGTAGATACACCATCACAAAATCTCCTTCTTGAAAAATCTTCGATCCCCGACCCTTGTCTGCTGCCGTCTTGTACTTAGCATAGGATTCTTCCAGATGTTGACGAACTCCCTCTTGGGTAGCTTTCACCCGTTCTGCTAAATGCTCCGCTGCCACACTTGCACCGGGTAGCTTAGGTAAAGTTGCAAGATCTACTGCAAGTCTCAGAGTTCTTCCATAGACGACTAAAATGGTGCCTTCCCAGTAGATCGATTCACCATGTTATTGTAGGCAAACTCAGCCTGAGCTAAAGCCAGGTCCTACTGCTTCGGTTTGTCACCTGCAATACATCGAAGTAAATTACCTAGAGTTCGATTAACAACTTCTGTCTGCCCGTCCGTTTGCGGATGGCTCGTGCTACTAAAGTTCAATTCTGTGTCGAACCGCCTCCATAATGTTCGCCAAAAGTGAGACAAGAACTTGGTGTCTCGGTCAGAAGTGATAGACTTTGGGACTCCATGCAATCGAACCACCTCTCGGAAGAATAGATTGGCCACTTGAACTGCATCAGATGTTTTCTTGCAAGCAACAAAGTGAGCTATTTTGGAAAATCTATCCACAATTACCATTATAGAATCTGCTCCTCGTTGGGTTCTCGGGAGACCCAATACAAAATCCATGGATACATCTTCCCACGATGCTTCTGGTATTGGTAAAGGCATGTATAATCCCGTATTTTGGGTTTGCCCCTTGGTGACCTGACAAGTCTGGCATCGTCGGACAAAATTACCTACTTCTTTCTTCAGTTGCGGCCAGTAATACCGTTCCTCTACCAGAGCAATAGTCTTGTCTCTTCCCAGATGACCACCCAAACCTCCAGCATGTAATTCTCGGATTATTTGTTCCCGTAAGGAACTCCTCGGAATGCATAGCCGATTCCCACGAAATAAATACCCCTCCTGAATATGTATCTCAGAAATTGGTTGCCCCGCCTTGCAATGCTTCCAGGTTTTACCAAAATCTTCATCTTCCTCATATAACTCCTTTAGGCAGTCGAATCCAGTCACTTCAGCTTTCATGGTGATCAGCAGGGTAGCTCGGCGGCTTAAAGCGTCAGCTACACAATTTAGTTTTCCCGACTTATGCTTGAGAGAAAAAGTGAACCGTTGGATGTAAGAAACCCACCGAGCATGCATCCGATTCAAATTCTTTTGACTATTGATGAACTTTAATGCTTGATGGTCGGTATAGAGGACAAACTCTCGTTGGATCAGGTAGTGCTCCCACACCTTGAGGGCTCTCAAGACAGCATAAAGTTCCAACTCATATGTTGACCACTTCTGTCTTGCTTCTCCGAGCTTCTCACTAAAAAATTCTACGGGCTTCCCTTCTTGAGATAACACAGCTCCTATCCCGACGATTGATGCATCACATTCAACTTCAAACAGCTTGTCAAAGTCAGGTAAGGCAAGTACAGGTGCTGTGTATAGCTTTTCTTTGATGATTGTGAAACTTTGCTCGGCTTCTTCACCCCAATTGAATTTTCCTTTCTTCATACACTCGGTGATCGGTGCTACAATACTGCTGAAATTCCGAACGAACCTTCTATAGAAAGTTGCTAACCCATGGAAACTTCTTACTTCTCCCACTGACTTGGGTGTGGGCCATTCTCGGATTGCTCTCACCTTCTCTTCATCCACTCGGATTCCATCGGCACCGACTACAAATCCGAGGAAGAGTAACTGATCCATCATGAAACTACACTTCTTTAAGTTGATAAACAACTTATTTTCACGGAGAACCTCCAACACTTTCCTCACGTGATCCATGTGATCCACCAGGTTGCGACTATAGCTAAGAATATCATCGAAATAGACAACGACAAATTTTTCGATAAAAGGTTTCAGTACCTGATTCATGAGTCGCATGAAAGTGCTTGGTGCATTCGAAAGCCGAAAGGCATCACCATCCACTCATAAAGCCCCTCTTTAGTCTTGAACGCAGTTTTCCATTCATCTCCCGGTCGTATACG
>NC_081544.1:3285491-3339423 GCF_901000735.1 Corylus avellana | reverse complement strand
CGGGACTAGAGGTTGTTTTCCCCGACCCTGCGTTGGTCTTGTCGAATCGCTAGGGTTTCGCTCCCAGGTTGTTGCTTTAAGCCTCTCCAGTTGCTTCTCTGCTCGGGTTGCCAAACTAACTGCCTCATTCAAAGTAAAGACAAGATGCATAGAAACCTTATCTTGTATTGCCACATGCAGTCCACCAATAAACCTTGCAACTTGTTGATCCTCTGTCTCCATGAGATCATTCCGAGCAGATAGGCGATAGAAATCATCAACATAAGCCTGGATGGTCCGACCTCCTTGTCGACACTCTTGGTATTGTTGGAATAGCCGTTGCTCAAAGTCCGGTGGTAAAAAACGTGCTTTGAGTAGCCGCTTCATCTTCAACCATGAAGTTACAGGTCCCTTCCCTTGTCGGGCTCGGGAAATCTGTAATTTTTCCCATCAAGCAGAAGCTCCTCCCTTGAACTTGTATGCCACTAACTTCACCTTGCGATCCTCGCGAATACTCATATAATCAAAGAACCTCTCTACTTCCATCACCCAATCTAAGAAATCTTCGATTTGAAGATGCCCGTTGAATGATGGGAGATCAATCTTCATTCGGTATTCGTGGGATTCCTCCCTACCAAGATCCTAACGTCTGGGTTGCTCTCCATATGCATCCCGGTAGCCAGCGCCGTCATAGACATTCCCCATATGGCCAGCTCTACCGCGCTCATAACCTCTGAAGCCTGTGCCACCACGACCGACTCCTCTACGTAATTCTCCCCTTCGATCTACCTCAATGTCCCGTCCGAATACTCCTTCAGCGAAGTCTTCATCGTCACTAGGATCGTCATAGGCCGGTGGTCGGTTTATGGGTGCAAGTGGTTGATGAGGAATAGGCCTTACTCAGATCCCATCGTCATCATGGGCATCATTGTCCCTGTGATTACGATTAGGACCTATGTGCATGCGCTCTATCATCTCCCGTATCTGGCGCATCTCCTGTCGTATCTCCTGTTGCATCGTTTGCTAGATCTGCTGGAGCTCTTGGAATTCGGCTCTCCAAGGAGCCTCCCTGTCACGAGCAGCGTCGTTAAGGGAATCGTCACCGTTGCGCTGATTGGTCATGATCAGGATAAAGCCTGCTTTGATACTAACTGACGTAGCGGAAGACTAAGGTAACTAATCAAAGAACAGCGTCTTTGATTCTGCAAGGAGAAGCGTCTTCGTCTTCTACCCAAAAGACAAAACAAGCCCGCAGGCTAAGAAAAAATAAAACTCCGCAGAGTATTTGAGAGAGAATTCTCTGATTTGATTATCATTCAATGAGTTCCTTTTTACATAATAAGCAAGCCTATTTATAGAAGATAAATACTTGTAGAGAAAGTAAACCTACTTCTAGTAGAGAAAATAAATCTAATCCTAGTAGAGAAAATAAATCTAATCCTAGTAGAGAAAGTAAATCTAATCATAGTAGGAAAGTAAACATAATCCTAGTAGGGAAAGTAAACATAATTCTAATAGGAAAAGTAAATATACTCCTAGTAGGGAAAGAATTAAAAGTAAACTATTTATTCTTGGGGGTGGGGACACACATGTCCTACATCACTTTGACACAATGATTTGATGATTGCTTATTTGCTTATGCAAATAAGCTGATTTTCTCATCAATTCCATCACTAAGTCCAATGTCCATTCCATAGTAAGCAATGGGAGCATACATCCATAGATCATCGGAGCTCAAGAGCTACAAACAAGAAAATGAAAAATCAGATCAAATAAGCATCTTTATATGCTAAACTGTCTTTAAGAATGTGGAATAAGAAGGATTTTCTTTTGGCTATTACCTTAATTTGTAGCTGTAAAAACTTCACATGTTGAACAGCTTCCTCAAGCATTGTGGTAATATCAACCTGCAATACTATAATAAATGTTCTGAAAATTTCATACATCATAATTTATAAGTGATGATTTAACATAGTATTAGAGCAAAAGTCGTGATTTGAACATTGCGTCCACAATTTATCCCCAGTTTCAATTAAATATTCTAATATGTGATAAGTGGTAATTTAACACGGTTTATAGAATAAACTGCCTACCTTTCTCCCATTAGGGACAAGTTCTGGAGGATTCTCAGCCTCTCACTTATTTTCTCTCTTCGTTTCTGCAAAATAGAATAAAATGATCAATTAATAAATTCACATTGCTTGGCAGAAAGTTTTTGATGAAGTTGGTTCAATGCGGAAGCATTTTGTAGTAACTCACTCTTGCATAGACACTCTGGGGATCGTTGGCTGATCCCCTGCTGGCTCTTTTTGCCCTTCAAGTTAAGAGCAGCAGGCCCTTTCATGCTCAAAGTTGGAGAAGCATCAATGGAGTCATCCTCTGAGGAGCAGCTGCTTGAGCTCTGCCCAACAAGGTCAAGATTAATCCCTTTTTCTATGTCTCTAGTAGAAGAAAGCTTCTGTTTCTTCTTTGATTGTATCATCCTCTCTTTCTTCGAAGCCTACATGATGGAATGAAGATAAGAAAATTGCTACCTTATTCATTAGGAAAAAGGAGAAACTTCCATCACTAGGAAAAAAGTAGCACAATGGTAAGAAGGTGATGAAAAGCATTATTTTACTTACATGTCCTGAACCCAGATATCTTTTCTTAGAATTTTCAGCTGGTTTTGGATCCTCAGTTTTCTTTTCTGGCTGCAAATCCTTATCAGGAAGAACAGCTTCAGGCATGTTTCCAGCAGACTCCTCTGCATTGCCCTCACTTATTTCTTGGTTCATGCAGTCATCCCCATCAATGAGATAAGAGCTTGAATCCATGGACATGGAGCTATTATTGGGTGTCAGAATTGGTTGAGGATCACTCAAGTAATAGCTTTTTTGACTCAAACTACCACCATTAATATAACTACTACCTTCAGAAAAGCTGTTAAATCTAGAACTATCACATTCCAAAGAAATGCATGAAGTGTCGGTGAGCCCTGCCATGTTCATAGTTGAATCATGGTGAGGCCAAAAAGTTGAAGGGACTCCCAAGCTTGAAGAGTAATTTATCTCATTGGGTATGGAAGAGTAATTAAGCAAATGGGCCATAAAATCAGCCTCCTCTGCAGCACACATTCCACTAAGAGAGCACCATTCCCCCTCAGAAGTGGCTCCTATAGGCTCCATATTCTTCTTTGGAGGAGAAAGGGTCTCTTTTTTTGTGTGTGAGATGTTAGGAGAAGCTCAATTTGCTTGGTGCTTGGTGAGAAATTAAGAAGAGTAAGAAATATTTATACCCAGCAAGTACTTCTTGCAAGGGTTTGACTTCATTTCAGAAGAGATCTGAGCTCCTTATTGTCAATAATTATCAGACAAAAAAATCCAATTTTTTTTTTTATAATAAATTTTGCACAAGTCAATGAAGAGGCCAAGGACAGCTCATGAAAGATTACAAAATTCTATCTTTAACTTACTTAAGCACCTTCTTTCTACAACAAATGCTAGAAAAATGGATATATAAAAGGGAAATTAATAGAAATTGCAGAACAAGAGTAAGATATGGTGAAGCAAGGGATAATGTAGCACCTAGAGATTGCAAGAACATAGAGTTGCTTTGAATATATTGAAATATAAAATTGTTAAACAGAATGAAAATGACATTCCAAAAACAGAACTACTCCAAAAGTGGGTTATGTTTGATCTTTTAACCAGTTTCCTTTCATGACAAAAAGCTCCAAAGTTCTTTCATTGCAGATATGAAAAGAGGATATTCTGGCAGCAAACATAATAATCAGATTTTCTAAATTATTTGTCAGTATTTTTGGTCAAATATGTAAACATTAAACTTCAACTAGTTTTACTTGTTAATTTTGATAGTAGAAAGTTAAATCGAATTTTAAAGGTAAATTTAAACCAACTCGGAAAGTTGTATAGTCTTTCTAATGTGAGTTGTTGAGAAAAATATTTGTTGTGCAATTGGGCGGAGGTAAATTCAGAAGATCTCTTAAAGTTAAGAGTGAAAAGTTTATAGTAATTGTGTTTCTAAGGCTGTGATTAAAGATGGTATAATTTGGTTAGAAATATTTCTATACGCCACACCATTATCTCATTATGCTAACGTGGCATTGTCAATCTACAATTGATTTTTTTTTTTTTTTTCCCTTTAAACAAAGGTTATTCTAAGGGTGGGTTGGTAGTGTCATTGAAGACCAGCATAGTGGTAGTGTCACACAGTCTCACTCCCCCCACCTTTAAAAAAAGGGAGCAGCACGGACACTACAAAAAGTTTGGTCATTAGTGAGTTGCCGCTAATGACCCAAAAATGGCCACTATTTACCCATAACGGCGACAAGTGGCTACTATTTGGTTGTCTCTAGTAATCGGACGCTAATGCCAAATAACGGCGACTCAAAAGTCGCCGCTAATGACTCCTCATTAGCGGCAACTTCGAGTCGTCACTAATGACTTTTTTTTGTCGCCGCAAAAATAGGTTCGAAATAACCCTAGGGTCGCCGCTATTGGTATATCATTAGTGGCGACCACAAAGTCGCTGCTAATGATATGAAAAAAGTTTAAAAAATAAAAATAAAAAATCAATAGCGGGGACCAAGAGTCGCCGCTATTCCACTATCATTAGCGGCAACTTTGAGGTCACCGCTAATGATAAGAAAATTTTAAAAAAAATAAAATAAAAAAATCAATAACAATAAAAAAATAAATTCTTGTTTTCAGTGAATTTATAGTAATGATCATGACTTATGTTTAGAAGCCATATATATATATATATTGTTGGTCCAGTATTAGTATGTTGATCCAATCATAGACTAATGTCACTTGTTTTTTCTTCGATGAACCATTAAAACTACCTCCCTCCCCGCCGCTTCAGATAGCTTCTTCTCCAATATGGAATGACCTCGTTAATGGGTCTCCTCAAATTGCCAATAAAAATGCCCCCATCTCCAAAGATGAACAATATAGCCCCACAATCCTCACATTTAGCAAATTGAGGGTATTTAAAGAGTTAAGGAAGGATCCCCACGGTCACCAGCATCAACGTGATTGCAAAAATGTAAAGCAGCATTAATAAATTTGTATTCAAGGCGTTATCTCGGGAATGGATACTTGTCACTACAAAAAATAATAAAAATAATAATATTTTAGATTAAAAAAGTAAATAAATTAATAAAAGAATAATGGGTGGCTAGCCACCCCATCTTGGCCATAGGGGTGGCTGGACCACCCCATTTTAGATGGGGTGGCTTGGGAGACACCCCAATGGCCGAACCACCCCATGGCCCTTGGGGTGGTTTGGCAGCCCACCCTAAACCCAGATCTAAAAAATAAAAAATAATACTTTTGGCCCTTGGGGGTGGCCGGACCACCCCCAAGCCAGCCAAACAAAACTTTTTTTTTTTTTTAAGATTTGCCTGGGTGGCTTCAGCCACCCCAAACAGGCGGTCTGGAGTGGCTGAAGCCACCCCAGCCCTAACTGGGGTGGTCCGGCCACCCCCAATGGGGTGGCTAACCACCCCTTAATTTTTTATAATTTTGTTTTATAATTTTTTTAAAAAATATATATAATTTTTTTTTTTTTTTATTAATGGGATAGATGTCTTATTTACGGGGCGGTGTCACGATTTGCCTTCCACGCCTGCTAGAGGAGGCACGAACTTGGGTGAAGAAGCTGAAGAAGCACGACATCCGTGAAGAAGAAAAAGAAGATGACGGTGCTCAAATCAATAATTTGGTAGAATTAGGTTTTTAAAAAATATTTAATCTGATGTGTTTGACGTGGAAAAAAGGTGAGATGGGAGTATTAGTTGGCATAATAATATGACGCGGAAAATTCAAGTATGCTTTTTAAAAGTCATAAATAAAACATGATATGTGCTTTAATTTTATTGAATGTGATATGTGCTCTTCAATGTCTTTCTTTACAAGCTGTCAAGCTCTACGTATAAAAGGTTTTGCACCAATTTTGCGCAATTTGCTCCAAACCTCCATGATATCCATACTTCCTATTAGCGTTGTTAGTTCCCTCTTCTTCAAGTTCCAGTAGACGGAATCAATCCCTACATATATATGTGCATTAATGAAGATTTCTAATTAGGTTCAGTTCGAAAATAAGAGTATTTAATTTCTTTACAGATTAAGTTATTAGATTGTGCTACCCAACAAATAATTTGTTCCTATATGTTTTGTCTACATTTCAGAAAAACAAGGGGCAATTTAAACAATGATTTGGTACCTGGAGAAGTATAGATCAAGACAAGACGGCTTCATATGTTGAATCCACTTCAAACACGGCCTTGGAGATCAATACTTTAGCCCCAGCCAGAAGCTAAATTTGTTCCTTTAAAGTATATAGGGGTATAGTTGTATTTTTCATAAATTTCATGGAGCCATGGGATACATACAATCAAAATTTTACGTCACAGGCTTGCTTGTAGTCTGAGCCAACGTACAGATTGAAAATCTTAACATTTATAAGGGTATAAAAGTCATTTTAAAGGAAAAATATAATTCACGAGATATTTTTTTAATTTAAAAACCTTTGTCTCGTTAGTTTAAAATTTTTTTAAAGTTTATTTGTTTGGCTTCCTATCATTACCCAATTTTAAAAGCATGTGTTAAAGGTGTGTAAAATTTGTAGGCCGAGTCCATTTCCCCCTAAACCTAATGATTTTTATGTACAAATCAGGCTGACAATATGAAATGAAAGGGCTTTATTATTATTATTATTATTTATTTTAGTATGGTTTACAAAATGCAAAATTCCATTAAGGCAATTATTTTGTTATTGGGCAGTTAAGGGAGATTAATTGTCATTAACTCATTATTCCCAAGACTTTGCTGCTAGGATTTTCTCCATGGCCGTCCCGCCATGTATGGGCTCTGATGTAACGTTTATTATCATTATTATTATTATTATTATTTTAATATAAAGTTTTGATACATTAAAAAATAAATAAAAAATAAAACATAACAAAATATATATATTTTTATAAGGTCAACCCAAAACTAATGCCAGCCAAACTGATGGATCCCCTCCTGGCAACTAGTACACATATTTGAGAATTGAGAGGTAGACCTATCAAATGGTTGAGAGTCAGCAGCTTAAAATTTCAAATAGACTACGCATGGGATTTGGATTTGGTGTAATTAATTGATTCTATCTTTCACGTAATACGGGTAGTTAATGTGAGAGAGTAATTAAGCTTCACTTTTGTTCGGGCATTATGATGATAGACCTATTGTTTTCGCATTTGAACAAAATTGAAGGGTTTTTTTTTTTTTTTGACTATTTGATGTCGTACATTAAAAGAGAAATTGCTACAAAATTTATTATATATTCAAGTATAGATATTTTCAGGATCTAAAAGAACATTAGCTTCAATTTTAAAAGGTAATTGAGTTAAAAATTTATATATATTAAAAAACAATTATTGTTAACACTTAATTTTTTTTAAAATTAATTAAATCTAAAATCTTAATATATTCTTCATTTGGCCCACTTTGATAAGAACTCTTAGTGTGAAACCCACCTACTTGGGCAAGTGCCCTGTCACATTAGTTGTTTGTATTCATGCAATACGGACAGCTAATTGCACTCGATTCCAGTCCCCTAATAAGAATGTGGAGAGAAGAACAAAAACATAGAAGGTTCCATTGTCTCGTAACAAGCCTAATAAATGGAAAATATAATAAACTGATTGAGTAACATAAACAACATGCTTTATTTCCAGCCTTATTTAGGAGAAAAATACTAGTTTTCCTCTTTTCCTATCCTTAATTGACAAAGAGTTGGTGATGCTTCTTTGCTTTATTATGCCTTTATGACAATAATAAGAATTTTGGAGTTCAATTCATGACATTGAAGTGGTTTAGACCACCAACCTAATCAATTTTGGAGTCATTCTACTATTAGGGTTGCCAGGATCATTCTGTTTAATACAATTATTTATGTTTATCATATTCAAAGCAACCCCACGTTCTCTCCAATGCCTCCATTTCCCCCCTTTCTATTTGACCCTTTCTAGCTTTTATTGGCCTTTTTGATACTAAACAATTACAGCTTATCCTTTCAATAATATTTCTCCACTGATCTGAAATCATTCTTTCTGCAATTCTTTTTCTTGTTTATGCTTTTGTTAAGAGTAACAAGCCAACAACAGGCTACTGTGGGGAGCATTATTCTAATGTGCTTGAACTTTTCCCACACCCCCCTGAGTTGTCCTATGCCCACCATAAACTTGTGCATATTTCTTATAAAGATTCACAATTTTTTGTCTGATGATGATTGGAAATTATGGGTTCAGATCATTTTACATCAAAGTCAACCCTTTGCTCAGGAAAAAAAAAAAAAAAAGAAAAAAGAAGTCAACCCTTTGCTTAGAAAAAGGAAAAAAAAAAAAAAAAAAAGAAGTCAACCCTTTGCTAGGTATAAATGCTTCATGGTTTCCATTTGCACCCCATAGGGCTTCTCCTAACATTTAAACACTAAGAAAAAAAAACCCTTTTTTCCAGTAAGCTTCCTGACAGAGTATATGGAGCATATGGGAGCCATTTCTGAGGGAGAACTGAGCTCTCTTAGTGTAATGTATGCTGCTGAGGAGGCTGGATTTATGTCTCAGCCACCTAACAACTCTGTAAAAGTTCCATCAACTTTTTGGCCTTGCCATGATTCAACCATGAACATGGCAGGGCTTGGTGAAGGCTCATACCATTCTTCAGATCTCTCCAATTCTAATCTTTACCCTTCTTTACATTTTAGAGTTGGTAGTTTGAGCCAACAAAGCTACTACATGAGTGACTCCATGTCCATGGATTTATGTATGGCAGATGTCAAAAACAGCAGCTCGTTTTTCGTTGAAGGAAACCAAGAAATGAGTGATGGGAATGCAGAAGAGTCTGCTGGATTTGGATACATGCCTGAAGCTGTTTTTGCTGACAAGGATTCAGTCCTTATAAAGGGATCTGAGATATCAGGATTCAATTCAATCTCGGAAGACAAATGCAACAACAACCGATCTAAGAAACCTAAGAAACGATCTCGGAGTTCAGAAGATGTGAGTATGATGATAAGCATGTGTTAGTGTCTTTCCAAGTGAAAGAAGTTATTTTCTATTGCTCATGAAATCTTAATTCATAATGCAGGTCCAAAAGAACATAAGAATGCAGCAATCAATGGTGAATCATAAGCTCGCTTCAACTAGCAACAACGAAGACGATTGTAATGCTGATCTTAATGGGCAAAGCTCAAGCAGTTGCTCTTCAGAGGATGACTCCATTAATGCTTCTCAGAAGCTGAATGGAAAAGCAAGAGCCGGGAGGGAATTAGCAACTGGTCCTCAGAGCCTTTATGCAAGGGTAAGTCCCTCCAAATGCTTGCAAACTGGCCCAAATTGCTAGTGAGTGACCATATATGAAATCTACCTGCCCAAACGAACTTTAGGCTGCTAACAATTCGAGCAAATAATTGCTGTGGATTCCAATCCGTCTAGGAATGAGGTTAATGGATCTTTCCTTTGTGTCTTGCAGAAAAGAAGGGAGAGAATAAACGAAAGGATGAGAATCCTGCAGACCCTTGTCCCTAATGGAACAAAGGTAAGCAGCATGCATGCTCTAGATGCAAAATATTGTTCTGAGTAGTCTGAGGTGTACCTGAAATCCTTATAATTGGTTATTTGGTAATGCAGGTTGATATTAGCACAATGCTTGAGGAAGCTGTCCATTATGTGAAGTTTTTACAGCTCCAGATCAAGGTATTAGCCAAAGGGGATCTCTCTTTGTACACATATTGAAAGATCAGCAACCCTTATAGTTATATATTTAACAATCTAATCTTTTGTTTTCTTGTTGCAGCTCTTAATCTCTGATGATCTATGGATGTATGCTCCCATCGCTTACAATGGATTGGACATTGGGCTTGATCTGAAAATTACCCCCTCTGGGAAAATTGTAGAAGATTGAAGGATCAGATGGCATTCCATAGAGTATAATACAATGTAGATGAAACAGCCATGGGAACTTCAAATGGGTTTATTTGCATAAGCAATTCTGTAAGTCCTATTATCAAGGTTCATGAGAGAAACTGTCATGTCTAATACCTCAAACCAGGCTGTTTCTTTTATTTTTCCTTCTTAATACGACAGAATTTATTTAAACAGAACTTCTATGAGCACAAATTTGAGCTCCAATAATCCTGGTTGGTGGTCCTGGCAAGGCTAATCAATTAAGAATCCAAGTCAAAAAGATGGCTCTAATTGCCAATCCAACCTCTAATATGACACAAAAAGAACATGCTTTTGCCAATTGTTGGCGACTTTACCCAAGATTTTGAGAGTGACTTTCTGCAAAGGTTGTTATCTTTCGGTAAGAATTACCATTTCCAAGGTGGTTCCATTTAAATTGGCACCGTTTGAGAAGAAAGTGATCCTAACTAATACTTTTTAGGTCAAGACGTGAGTGTACGAAAAATTAGACTTTCTAAAATCGATAGTGAACCGTATGTGCCCCAAAAATATAAGATTATATAGGTTAATCATAACACAACTCATTTCATGAAACGAGTCAAACCCTTCAATTATAACATACTAATTCCATGTTAGGTTCATGTTGTATTCACGAATCATGTCAAAACTTGTAAGTCCTAAATGTCGCGAGTTAAATTCAAGCTATGTCGAAGCATAAATATAAAACTGTATAGGTCAATCCTAACCCGCTAATTTTAAGTTAGGCTTATATCGAATTCGCATATCGTATCAAAAATTGTAACCCTAACCCCAAATAAACTTGATGGAGATATAAATAGACTTTGTAAACGGGCACCATTATCTGTCAAGGCAAAAAATTATTGCCATTACATGCAGATTAGGCTTTGGAGACGACTGCCTATATTGTAAACAAAACGATGAAATACGCCATCTCTGGCAGCCCAACCCCCTTCTAAACCTGCCAACAATTGAGATTGCTAATTAATGAAAACACCTTGAAAATTGGTTTAGTCTTTTGTAAACATTCAATGAAACCTAAATGAGTAAAAAAGTCGAGCTGAGAGAAAGGCAAAAAATTTAGAGAAGGTGATGTAATTATGTCACAAGGAACTAGGGTTACCAAATGCTGTAGCCTAATCCTCTAAGAAGTAGGTGAGTCGTCTCATTTCTTAACAATGTCCAAAAGCCAAAAAACCCAAAAACCAGCAGCTTTGAATAATGCTCATAGCTTCAAATACTTCTGGATGAAGCACTGTTGTCAAATTATCCAAGTGCATTTGAGAATAATTAATGACATTAATCATCTTATAATCCATCTGCACATAGACTTACTTGAGACATAAGTTTGCAGTGTTAAACACCCTTGATATATCTATAAATACGAAATATATGAGTAAAGTCGATGAACTATTTGCCTTCGGTAAAAGGCCAATCCTAATGAATCTGAAACTACAGGCTAAACCTAAAAACAGAGAATTATAAAGACAATGAAGTCAGCTCATCTTAAAGGTATAAATAAATTACATAATTGCTATTTAAATTAGGGGACAAGATTTTTCAGGATGGGAAACGGACTTTCTAGATGCTTTGCAATCTGCTTCCAACCCAGCTCTTGATGTTCAGCATGGTTGCACTGCTAACAAATATAACAGGACAATTTTTACTCTGCATTCTTTTATTATCTAGCATATTTTACAAGAATATAAGATCCAACTCCTCAAAATTCGTGACTGCATTAATAACCATGGGTGTAATGATGCGCTAGCACCTGAAATCCTCAAGAAAAATGAACAACGGAATTTCCTTTCTATGCATGTTCATCGACATGGTTTGGTATTTCAGCTTGACTGTCTAGAGGCATATACTGTGCCATTATAGCTCTGATTTCTGAATCCATGTATGACTGCAGAAACCACAATAAAAACATCAACATTCTGAATATGTCAACCAATAGAAATAATTGAATCATCATCATGATGTATAAAAGATTATAAGTACAATATTTTCGAGTTAAAATATTGAATATTTCAATTCAGAGTTTTTTTTAAGCATTAATATAAGTAGCAAACATTTATCCAGAGGCAACCAACAGAACCTATTTTTCTACAACGTTGCTTCCAAACAACTCCTACTATAATACTATGCATTTTACTGATCTCACGCATCATTGCAGTCAGGTAGAAACTAATGCTAACATCAAAAAGAACAGGCTCCTTAATCCAACATGGATGTATGAAGTCAGCAAACAGGAATATAATGCAACAAGCTTACCCGTAATCTATATTTGTACACAAGATATGCCCCACCAGCAGCCATAGCCAAGCCTATCAATATGACCCAAACAGCAGCCCAAGCAGATTTTGTTTGACTAGCACTCTTACCTGCAAAATAACCAAAAGAGAGGTATTTATACATGACAATAGTATGTACCATACTTCAGGTGTAATTGTAAATTTTTGAGTCGTAAAGGATGAGTAGCTGGACTTACTAATGCAGGTATCATGGTCCCTGATATACAAAAGATCTCCACTGCAACTGCAGTCGTAGCTCCCCCAGGTATTCTTGCAGCTACACTCAGGGCACTGACAAGCTTTCTTCTCTTTACATTCATCAATATCTGTATGAAAAGAAAGAACATTAGAAAACACATTTATATATATATATATATATTCATCAATATCTGTATGAAAAGAAAGAACATTAGAAAACACATTTATATATATATATATATATCTGTTTGACGACATGCTTGACTTGATGTTAGTTTTCTTCATCCCAAACAGTGTTCCAAAAACCAACAAGATTTGTGAGGTAGTCACCCAATGTTTAGGTGTAATCAGGCTTTCTTAACTCGCATTTTGGTGATCTCCTTCAACTCACTGCTTTAAAAAGTCGATGTTCTCACCCCGATTAGGGTACTGGCGCACAACTGATCAACTATTAGGTTATTCGGGCTTCCTTGGAAAACCAGTAATATTTCATTCACTCGTCAAGTAATATTTTGAAAAAATACACTTGAAATACCCTTATTTGAATCAACTGCACTGTCTTGATCCAATCAAGTAGTCCAACTACACCAGGATTCTAAATTGTAGAGTTTAACCCAACTAAAGAGACGTTCAAAATACTGGTTGTAAGTTTGACCACCCTCTCTTTCATAAAGTAATAAGTGATTGTACTAAAAAAATTAGTAAGTACAGGAAGCTACAGAAAGTAAAACAGTTTGCAATGAAAATTCTGGAGGTCTAGGAAATCAAAAATGAAGACATGGACAACACATAAGCCAGTCACACAAAGATATCCAAAAATACAGTTTTAGGTTACAGAGTACATTTCAACATCATTATAAGTACAATTATTCATCTCTCTCCAAATAATCCACATGAGGCAAAGAGGAGTTGCATTTCACACCAAGCTACTCTTATGCTCTGCCCAAATAGTCCTTTCCAACCAAAATATGCATCAATTACCTTCTTGGACATGATCCAATGAATCCCGAATAAAGAGAAGACAAAAGACCACAACTCATTAGCAACTCAGCAATGAAGCAGTAACTGATTAATTGGTTCCTTGTTGGGGTTACACATACAGCACCAGGTCACTAGAGTGATGTTCCTTTTTGGATAATCTAAAACAAAATACTCTTCCAAGGAAATTGCGTATCACCAAACGCTCTCAAAACCTCATACAAAGATCAGACATCAAGTATACCGTTTCAGTTAGGCTTCCAAAACAATCTATTAGACCCTTCACCCACTGGGTTATTAGAATATAGTAAGATTCCAAGAAAGGATCACCCTGTCTTCTGAGTATTCCAAATAATAATTAATGGGGGCATCCTTATCTACAACTGTTAGAAGAAAAAAAAATCCGGAAATAATTTTTTGAGCACCACCTCCCCAACCACGTGCCAAAATTGAACCCTCCCAACATCCCCTACCACAAATTTTACAAACCTAGAAAATCTCTTTCACATGTCCTAATATTTCCTCAATACAACCATGAGGTGTTGTCAGCAAATATATTACATCTATTGGATTTGATATTATCTATTTCTATTATGCAGAAATCTACTGTCCAATGAACACCCAAAAACCCATATTTCACCCAAATTACACACCTCCAAATGTGATTTCTTCCCTCCACAAAATAAAACAGCCATTTTCCCAACAAAACTTGGTTAAAGACGCTAATGTTGCTCATCCCCAATACCCTGTTCTCCAATTTTGAAGGGAGAACAAAACAAGTTTCCAACCCACCAAATGAATTTGAACTCCACGTCCATCCCACTCCATAAGAAATCCCGTTGTAAATTTTCCAATCTATTTTCCACTTGGGAAGAATTTTGGAAAGAGAAAGGAAAAAATTAGATAAACTGGATAAAGTACTCTTAATAAGAGTGAGTCTATCTCCCTTTGATAAGTACAATGTTTATTTACAGCCTGTCAAGCATCTCTCCATACTTTCTAGAACCGAGTTCCAAACCACATTTGCCTTGTAATAGGACCCTAGAGGCAAAATTGTTCATAGGTATGGACCCCACTTTACAACAAAGAACTCATTCCATGTTTTCAGATCGTCCTTTAAGCTTTCAACTTCCTTGCCAACACATAACTGGACATCATAACCCTTCTACCATCCTTGAACTCATTCCACAAGTCCCACTTCTTTTAGCCACATATTTTCAAACTTCAAATGAACTGTTGGGGTTTACCTTCAAAGTTCTTTGGTTCCAAGCACAAGTGAAGTTGTACCATAAATACGACTCCAATATATTTTAAACTCATGTATGGCTATACTGACTACAATAAAACATAAACCGTGTGTGTGTGTGTGTGTGTATCGAATCAAGTTACAGCCCCTCAAAGAAACAAGAAAAGTGGAAACTATGGTTCCAGTTATGACGTATTCTCCTGTACCACTCTGAAGTGGACAAGTAAGGCTATTAGATATTGAATTTCCATCTGATTATGACTTTAGTTTGTATCATGGGAGGAAATTACAGACAACTTCAACCAATATGTCTGTCTCTTACCTTCACAACTTTTGACACCATCACCCTTAAATCCTTGTGGACACTGGCATTTAACCTCTCCATTATCCTGTTCACACAAATTAAAAAAGAAAATAATAATAATAAAATGAGAATATGAACCACAAACAAGAAGGGGGCACCCATGGAGGGGTGTTGGGAAAGGCAACATCAAAAAACTTGCAAAACTTGCAGGTCACTAACCGAACAAGCAGAGAACGTGTGTCCATCTCGGGATGCATGCCAACAATCTCCATTATTTATCTTGCACCTCCCGGGCCCACTAGCTGAAAGCCGAAAAAATAGACACTTTTAACAAAGAAAAATCCGAATTGTAAGATTTTTGAAAACTAAAAGAACCTTCATACATTCTCTAGAATAGAAAATACAATAATAATAATAAAAATAAAAACTAAAACTAAAATGGAAACACATGAACTGCCTCTATGTAATGTGTGAAGCGCAAATAAAATTTTCTTCCAAGCCTCTAGCCTGAAGATGTATGGTCAAAAACCCTAACTTGTCACTTGCCACAGTTGAAGAACTACTTTGTTAAATGCTTGCTAGTTCAATATTATGATCCTATCTTATAATCCCACCATGATCCTACCAGACTGAGTTTTAGGACATATTCAGATCATTTGTTAAATTTGGGATCACACAATTCTCCCATCCTGTGATCCAGATCATTATTTTAACAACCATGGCCATACTAAAGAAATAGAACTTATTTGCACAATCTAGTCTGGAAACTTTCTGTAGCATATCTTTCCCCAAATGACTGAATTCTTATGACCAACTTTTAAGGTGAATACATACAAATATTGGTGTCAATGAATTATATGTGAAGCATGTGAGGAGCTCATATGGGGCTGAAACTCTAAGTTGGAGAATCAATTTTTTCCCGTAATTAGGGTAATACTAAGAATTTTGGCTTCCATTCGTTTTTCTAGATAGTTTTTTCTGTAAGCAATGAATCAAGATTATCAAATCAATGTTATAATGCAGTAAAACCTAATCAAAAAGCACTTCTAAATTGCAAATTATCAAAAGGTTCTCAGACAAATCAAGCTAACAGTTTATCAACCATGGCATTTTGGCCTAAACACCCTCCAAACAAAAGGAAAAATTAAGAGTTCAAAAAGAGCCAGAAACCAACAACTGGGAAATGAGAAGCTTTCCCAGATATGCCATATACAGAAGTTTGTAAAGGTAAACTCTGAAAGCTACTACTCTCCAACCATTGACCATCCACAAACGTTAACTGACTTAATCAGTAAATAAATTTCTGTTTGCTCGATTCATGTGTCTCCCTAGATGGGTAAAGCATCATATCCACTGATACACGATTAGGATTTACAACTAGGGCCTAGTACTGTGGCATCTTGCAATCAGGTAGTTCATTGATTTGTCAGTTTGGGTAACACTGCAGGTAGATAAAAAAAAAAGTAACGATTGGGCGTGAACAACACAAATTCCATAGCTTGCTAATTGAATAAGAAACACCCCAACTCCCAATTCTCACCCACCCCAACCCCCAACCCCTTTATCATGTGGCCCTTTCTTCAAACCTAGTATTTCTATCAAATCCTCACTCAACCCCAATATAAGCCCCAAGCGACGAGTACCAACCCCAACCTAACTTCCAAAAAATTAAAAAAATAATAATTGTACAGCCCCAATATTATCAATATCAATATTTGAAGGTAGTAACCTTTGTGTAAAAACTCACTTTTGTGGACTTGTGTATATAAATTTGATAAGAACTGACTGTTACTTTATGGAACACCAGCCAATTATTACTAGGACACCATTCATTCACTGATACATTACACAATAACACAATGAAATATATAGGTTTATTACAATAAGAACAAAAGTATTAAAGCGTTACAATCAATAACAACCAAATTTTCATTAAAAAGTTCAACTAAACTTGCAAAAGCATCATATATTATTGTGTCCACACTCCACATGTTTGATAAGTCACTAGATTACCCTCTTCCCCCCACCCAGCAGTGTTCGGAAGTAGCATTCCAGTTAATTTTTATGCAAAGAAAAGCTACAGCATATAATTTCACCTTCACAAGTGGTATAACCATCTCCTTTGAACTGCACACCATCCACCAAGGGGCATTCACACACCCTCCCACGAAATGTATCCTGAGCACATAAACACTACTGTCAATTGGAAGATAAACTTCAACCAAGAACACAAAAGTCGGAACTGAGAATCCAAGTAACTCAACTCAACTTCAACTCCAACCAGAAAGGGGGCAAAAAAGAAAACGGAACAGAAGAAATGAAACAGAACAGTTTGTCTCTTTTTTTTTTTCTTTCAGTTTTTTCGTAATATCAAGTAGACACCTGATTAGGCAGTAGATTTTGATTCGTACCTTGCAGGCTGTGAGATTGGCTGCTTTGTCTTGCCAGCAACCACCATTATTGTCCAAGCACTCATTTGTCTCCACATCTAGCACAATTTAGCCCAATCATAAAACTCAGGTCCAGAATAAACAAGTCAAGTCACCCAAGCAATCTACTTATTTTAAAATTAGCACCAAACAAACAAGAAAGACTTACCACTGCTCAAACAAACAGCTGGTTCAGTAGTTTCCTGAAAACCAGCACAGATGGCCTTCAGAACTGCACCTTTGTCCAACTTCCCTGCAGAAACGTATTTTAGAAGGGGAAAACATCCAGGTTGTTGACTATGAAATAGAAGCCCATAGACAAACCTCGATACTGTCGGTTATTGACAACAAGGGTTGGCAAGATGGTTACATCACCTCTCGTTCCTTTCCCAACCTAGAAAAAAGTATTCTTGTCAACCAGGCAAACATAACTGAACTAAGATCATCAATTTCAAAGGATTGCATAAGGTCACCGCAAATGCCAAAATGCAATTAAAAGATTTCAAAGAAGCACTTAAAGCTGTTAAACAAGAATGTATAGATAGGAAACAAATACCTGAGCATCTTGCTCTTCTTTTAGAACAGGATTTTCAGAGTCAGCATTTGCATCCCCCATACACTTCTCAACCTTTTTAATATCGACACCTGTGCAGAAATCACATGAACATTTTAAAAGTCATTCATCATTAAGTACCAGTATTCTTAAGATATGATGATTGATAAATACTTTACCAAGTGATTTGATAACAGCATCAGCACATTCCTTCTTGTATTTTTTCTCTTTCATAGGACATCTAATTTGAAAATCAGTTACGTAGTCCCACCACGCCCAAGGCTTTTTTGTCTCATTTGCCACTCTAAAAACACATAGCTGCCTTAAGTTCTCAAGAACAACGTCTTTCCCTTCATAACCTGTGCTGAAGTCCTGTTCAGGATCAGGAGCACAATACCTTCCATGATTAATGCACTGGGACTTGCACTGTTTGCTTAAGGTGAATGCCTGGGGACAGTACCAAGTTATATAATGGGGTGTGAATTGAGTGTAACCACCTTTCTCAAGTATCTGTGCAGCACCCTTGAAATCCTTCACAAACTCCATCAACATGTCACATTTAACCCCACATTCATCATTGCTGTTGGTCCACAATTCATATTCCACGCGATCATCTGGATGCGGAACAGCTTCTCTCCAGTCAAGATTCACATTGACCATGTCCCCAGCGCTGAATGCTTTCTTTAATGCTTCCCCAAAACGTTTTTCAATGAGTGCAGATGGTATTGTTATGTTTTCAATGTATTTTGCGGAGGAACCATCTTCTTCAGGAGAGTCCATGGTTATCAATGGTTCCTCAACGTCATCTGCAACAAGAACTGCAGAAGCCCCAGCATTCTGGGCATTCCAGACCTTCAAAGCGAAGAAGCAATCTGGAAAATAACATTAAAAAGAGTAATAATAGTTTTAATAAAAGTGTGTTTGAGGCCAACCAAACGCAAAACACTAGAAGTAAAGGTTTAGGACATCAATGAACAAGATATCAAACAACCAAAGGAAACAAATTTATAAAAAGGCTACATCCACAATTAACGAGACACTAATAACTTCAACCTCGAGAATCATAGTATAAAAACAATTATCATAATCAGTAAAGTGTTCCTTCATAAAGCAAAATAATCCAAATTCTTAAAAGGTACCTCACCAATGAACCAGGACAAACCAACTAAATCTCATAGCTGATTATGAAAAGTTACCTCTTAATCTGCCAAAACAAATTATACCTCATCGTACCAAAAATATTCTAGTTTAAATGACTTCTTTCCAGACTATGGTAGTTTCAAACTAATTTCTACAATTTTTTTGTCAGTGCACGTAATATTAGTTAACTCCTGGGTTTTTTTATTGCAAATTTATCCAATTTCAATAACCAACCTGCAATTACAGTTTTGATGGACTTATTCAGTATGGATTTAGACCTCACAGCACAACATAGCATGCTGAGACTCAGAGCATAAAACAAACAATTCCATGTGCTGGATCCATGATCAATTTAAAGAGCTAAAAGCAAGGATATCCAAATTAGCAAAAGGGCAGCCTCTCAACCAACTGAAACAAATTAATTGAAGCTGAAGGCTCATATATCAAGCAAAGTAACCATACTTATGAGAACTGTACCCGGTAGCAACCCAAAACAAATTTTTTATTTTTTTAAAGGGAAATTTATCCCAGATGTACCTACTCACTCGCCAAAACAAACTATTTGAACTTCAGAACACATAACTACAACTGGTATGAATAAAGGTAGCTCTCCGAATCAACCAAAATTCAAAAAAGAGCTCCAAAGCGCAAATTGATCCAAACTACCACAAGGGCACCTCCTAAATAAAACCACACCAAAGCAATTGAACCTCAAACCTAACAATAACAAGCAAATTAGTCGAAACTACGAAAAAATTTACCTCTCCAATCAACCAAAAAGAGCTAAAAAGGACAAATTGATCCAAATTACCAAAAAGGATACCTCCTCAATTAACCAAAAAATTTACCAAATTATTTCTATAACAGTAACAAGCATATTAACCAATACTATCAAAAGGGCCTCACTGCAACAAACCAAAAAGAGCTTAAAAACACACATTGATACAAATCACCAAAAGAGTACCATCCAATCACAAATTGAACCTCAAACCTCACAATAAGAACCAAATTACTCAAAACCGGAAAAAGGGTACCTCCACGATCGAGCACAACGAAGGTCGGGAGAGCTCCGGGCTTGGCCTTGAACGAAATCCCGAACTCATCGAAAACTTTACAACCCTTCTTGTTATCCTTGGGGTACACCACAACCCCAGCCATGCTGCCCCCATACTGAGGTATCCCAAAGTTCCCAATGGCACTGTCATGCGTGCCTTTGATGCTGTCCGGAGATGTCACCCTCAAGCTGTTCTTCTCCACCACAAATCTCGCGATTGATGAGGGTATCAAAGACACCACCAGAAACCCTAGGAGGAGTGTCGCTGCTGATCTCTGGAGCTTCATTTTTAGGGCCTATCAAGGAAAACGAAAAAATGGGTTCTGGTTTTTGGATCAGTCGGTTGAAAAAACAGAAGAAAGATTGTTCCTTTGAAACATAAAATCCCCGGGTTCTGAAATTTTTTTTTTCGAGGAAAACCCAAAAAAAAAAAAAAAAAGTCGAGCCTGCTTTTGTGTTTCTTTTGGGAAAATGGTTGCTTCTGTTGTCGTTGTTGATGCCCTGTTGATTGTGTTGGATCTGCGTGCGTGTGTGTAGGAAAGAACTTAGAAAAGGACGAAGGGATTTCTATCGGTGTTGGGAGAAAATTCCTCGAGCATCAACGTCTTCATTTCCCTAGTGTGATGCTCTATAATATTATTCTTTTTACCTTAATAAATTACTTAACAGAGATAACTGATACGGAAAAAAAAAAAAATTAGGATTATTAGTAAATAAAAATGGATAAGGCTAAATCTAGAGGATGGAGAGTTATCTATTGTTGTATTTTAGTTCCCTAATTTGACCACAAAGATATTGTTTTGTTTTTTTTTTTAATATTTTAGGAGAATAATCAATCAATAATGGCTGAAATAGAAAATTAATATATATATATATATATATATATATATATGTTTATTTATCTAACTTTCCACCGCCTAACAATATCTCAGTCAACAATCTTTTTCAACACGTTTTTTCTCTCTCTCTCTCTCTCTCTCTTTTCCTCTTAATAAAGACAAATTTACCTGCCTTTCTCAGTTGAGCCCTATGTTGATCAAAAACAAACAAATCATAATTTAATCTATTAAATTGATATTTATCTTTAAAATATGTAATTGTATTTTTAATAAAATTAACATATTATATGATTTTTTAAGAATATTTATTTAAAACTCACTGCTTTAAAAACATATATCAGTTTAAAGCCCGCTTTAAAAAAACAAATTTGTCCAGAAAAAAGAAAAAAAAAATGTATCTATTAATTGCATGACTCCTTCCCCTTAAGTGGTGAAGTGGGATAAACAATCTGTTATGGTAGAAGGAAGTAAAAAGATACATAAATGGCATTTTTATTGCTAAATATAGAATTTATACTTGGGATTGGGGAAAGGATGGACAGTTAATTTCTTGGTTTTATGGAGCTTAATTACTTGAATAATTCTAACTAAGAATCTGGAAACCCCTATAACTAGGACATAAAAAAAAGCTCCAAGGTCCACCAACTTCGGATAGATAAGCTGCCCAAAATAGATATGCCCCCTTTTTGTGGGTTGCCCTAATCTCAATCAAATTCAAATACCCTAACCGTAGGAGATTCTCATTTTAATAATAATAATAATGATACTGAATTTGGTATGATTGTTCATAAAAGTTAGGAGTAGTTGCATTCAATTTCAATAAATAGTTTGTTTTTCTGGGTTAATAATCATTCAATTCATCCAAAATTTAACATATTTCTATACACCAAATTGGTAAGTTCATAAAATTTCCATGTTTATAGCTTCATTCTTTTGTTGTGAAATCCACACAGTTTTTAAATCAGGAAAATTACACATTACCCCTTCAAAGTTTTGAGCGATTTGCAATTCGACTTCCAAAGTTTCAATTTTAGCCATCTACCCCCCAAAGTTTCAATTTTTTGCAATTCGACAAATATTATCCTAAAATTCTCATATTGCCTCTAATTTTTATTTTTTATAAAAATAAAAAAAAATAAAAAAAGAACAAATTTGGGGGTGCAAAAATAGCCAAATGACCAAGCCACCCCGAATTTTTTTTTTTTTTTTATATAAAAAAAATTAGGGGCAATATGGAAAGTTTTGGATACAATTGGTCAAATTGCAAAAATTTGAAACTTTGGGAGGGGTGTATTGCCAAAATTAAAACTTTGAAGGTCAAATTGTAAATCGCCCCAAACTTTGGGGTGGTAAAATATAATTTTCCCTTTTAAATCAAAATACCTCTTGCAAACTGCTCTTATTAGGTACACTATTTGTATAAAAAAGTTTAGTTATGTTATTATTCATAATTATTTATCATACCGGTGGACGTAACGTGTATTTAGTAGGGTTTTTTTTTTTTTAGGTGGCTGACATGAAAAGTCATTTAAAATACGTCACACCAATTGATATAAAATTAATATAATAAATAAATATGAAAAAATAGCATTACTCATAAGACTAGCTAGTCTATAGCCAAGTGGGCCAAGTGTACCATACAAAGATGAGCAACAAATGCTGTCTTGCAAAGTGAAGATTTTGTCTAAATCTTATAAATATATATGATATGGACAGTTGAAAAGCCTAGCACTGCTATCGATTTTGGATTTTTTATTTTATTTTAATTTTAAATTTTAAAGTCATTGTTGTCCCCATGAGAGTTCAATGAAATTTTTTATCATATCCCATGTTTGCATGTGTTAGTCAAACTAGCCATTGCTAATAAAAAAAAAAATTAATTTGAAGAAATACAATAGAAAAAGGGCTACAATTAATGCTATTTTAACCTTAGATTTTTCTCAACAGTTCCTTTTGTTTTGTTTTGTTTTTTTTTTTTTTTTTACATGTCTGCACAAGACGGAAGAGGGGGATTCGAACTAGTGACATTCGCTTCATTAAGTGTAGTTACAGTCGATTGAGCTACCTCTTGAAGACCCAAAATTCAATACCCTCTACAGTTGTACTAGCTTGGATACCATTTAGATCTTTGAATTAACGTTAAATTGATTAAAAAAATCGCCATCAACTTTGTTGAGTAATGGATGGATCAGAATCCATAAAGACCCTTCAAGCCCAAGTTAGCCAGCTAGGTGCACAAGCTAAGCATGGCCCATTATGCCAATAGCCCAGTTGGATACTTGAAGTCACCACGTTCTGGGAGCACGTGGTGACTAGGGGTTCGATAAATGATTTTGTTTCGGTTTTGGTTCGATACTCTAACAAAAATTGATTGACGAGAAAAAAAAGTAAGAAATTTTTTTTTTTTTGAAAAGTGAAAAAGTAAGAATATTTGATATGGAAAAATGAAAATTTTTTGTTTTGTATTGATTTTTTAATTGGAATAGTAATAAAAGTTATTGATGTGATGTAAAAAATAAGAGAATGTTAGAAAAATGAAAAAGTGAGATTTTTGTGCCTTTTGCCTTTGCCTTTACCAAACCGTTTACTAAACGGTGCCTAGGCACGTCATCACCACCCTTCAACCGCTTTCCATGATAACCATGATCAAAGGCAGTTACAGCAGACTCCTCCGGAACGTGGGTGTCGAGAAAACAGGGATGGTGATTAATACCAAGCCCTATAAAAGGGAAACTCCTACCAGGTAACAGGGGTTGAATTCATAGCTATTCTTGACCATTTTTCATATAATTATCTACTGACTTAAGCATTTGAGCTATCTTTCACCTGTACACCCAACAAGCTCTTATCTTACGGTTTGCTTTTGTTGCAAGTTATACCTAATCTCAAACCACGTGAATCACCCATTTCAAAAAATGTACCAATAAACTTATTTCTGTCATCCTTTACCCCGAAGAAGAAGAAAGCAACAAGGAGAAAATTAGGAACGATAGCGCATATACATTACACATTTCCATTTTGAAATACAAAAATGATTCTTACAAAATTTGGTGACCTGGGTTTTGGTTACTTGTATTAAATAAGCATTTATTTCAAAAGCTTAAGCTAAGGTTTGAACTCAAGAACTCTAGCTCTATACCATGTTAGAGCATTTACAATGGACTCCTCAAATAAAAGATAAATTTTAGGAGAAAATTTCATTTTATCAAATTTAGAGAGCCACTTTTAAAATGAGTCAAACATCAAACTCTCTATAATTTTCACTACTTTAGTTAAATATTATTATTTAATTAGTTTTAAACCAATCTAGAGAGAAGAGTGTAAAAAATAAGCTTAAAAAATTATATAACTTTAGCTTATTTTTATTTTATAAAAAAATAAGCTTATTACACTTTAAGTCAGTGATCACACCCCTCTCTCAACTCTTGACCTTGCTCTTCTCCAGTGGAGTTTCCCCATCGATTGCAGACAGGAAGAAGGGAAGAGCTTTGCCTCCTCACGAGTGTCCAAGCTACCTCCCCCCTACGGAGCTTTTCTGCTCATTGAATTCGCTGCACTAAACAGAAGATGAAAACTCTCAAAGAAAAAAGCTGAGAAGAAAACTAATGATCAGTGGAAGAGAGAAATAACTTCCCATTTTCCAGAAAGAATCATCACAAATTACATGCGGTGATCTTGTTATGTACAAAGAACGAAAAAGAGAAAATTATCTATATTTCTTTGCAGTGAATGGCATTTTGCATGAAATCTGCATGTGTTTTCCAGGAAGAAGGGTATTTCATTGCTGGGGTAAATCTTCAACCTTCAGCTTTTGCATTCATATTTTCGAAAGCCATAGCAGTTCTCTCAACATGCTTCATGAGGACAGCATATATTTTGTTCCTCACCCTCCCATAAACTTCTAAGTCAAAGTTCCCCAGTGTGGAACTGTCTTCAGATCCAATTTTGAGAGATTTAGCTTTTTTGTTAACCATCACATCCAACCAGTCACTCACTCTCTTAATCTGACACATCATCTCAGCTTCCTCACTGTCTGATTCCATGGAAATGGTTTTGCTCTTTACTTCATCTAAGTAATTCTCAACGAAACCTAAAAACCATCTTCTACATTCATCATGGAGGGAATTTGTCAAGTCCACAGCTGCATGCAAAGCATGTCCCTTAATCCAATGTGGTGGGCTCTCCTTCTCAGCTGCCAATCCAACACAGATTTCACCATTATTCCTCTGTTTCCTGTCTATACATGTGCCCTTTGGTTTACTGCCATGAATTCTACTTGATTCTTTCACTATGCTGGTAGTCCCATTAGGGATATTAAGGACAGGGAATAGGGCGAGGTCGGCTGCCAAAGCCGCTTTAATCCATGTAGCTGCATTTTTCTTTCTGTCCAAAGCAAGGTTCATGCAGTCTCTGATGGAACCAGGGCCGTTTGGTTCACTGTCATTTGCTCCTGGTGGACTGATGTTTGTTAATGACTGAACAATGTGTTGAGTGTGCACCAAGTCATCTTGAAGGCTGAAAAAGTTGCCAACTGATGGCTGCTGATCATCTCCCTTGGCTTCCAGAAGCTCTGAGTATGTACTGGAAAGACAAACAAAAGTTAGTCACACCTGTAATTTTTGTGTCTGTTAGTATGTAGAAGGGCATGGACATGGAAAGTCAATGTAGAGAATGACAAGTTAAAAAATAAAATAGACAAATGAAAAACAACCATTTCAATGTGGTCTCTTCCAAGTTACATTGCTCATTGCAAAAATGTCACACAACTACTCAGAAGCAGGCCCTTGATATCAGAAAAAGAACATTTTTCTACTATCTGAGTCATATATAGTACCATATTTCTATTGACTCACATAGCTACACATCTTCTTTCACCACTTCAACCCACCTCATTTCTAGTCTCTCTCATGCTTGCAGCACTTCTATTCTTCCAACATTGATTGCTATTGTTTCCCCACCTTCACAGTTACTGTCTTTGGCTTCATCCTCCTCTCAACCAACTTGTTTCCATTAAATTAGAAACCTATGTATCTTTTTTCACATTGTTAAAGTAATGGTTAAGTGATTAAATTTATCTCTTCCTACCAGTTTAAGCTTTTAGAATATATTTTTTCTCATTCTTATCTCAGTAGTTATGTTTAATTTTTTACATGGTATCAAAGCTAAAAGTCATGAGATCGAACCTTGACTCTGTCAAATCACTCCTCATTTAAATTAAATATTTTACGTGTTGAACCTCACCTATTAAAAAGGGAGTTTGAGCCCAAATGTGAGGATGAGTGTTAAAATAATGGTTAAGTGATTAAATTTACCTCTTCTTATTAACTTAAACTTTTGGTATAACTGGTAATTTAATACACATCTTAAGCTTACCTCCTCTCTAGTCTACCTCTCATTCTTACAGAACTTACAACATGATCCATATTTTTTTGGTCACCCCTTAAGGCACTTGACAGGTCTCCCCCTTAAAAGGAGGAAAATTTGAATTCAACCTAAATTGTGTGGCCAACTCACTATCTACTAAAAAACGTTTATACAGTATGTTACCATCTCCTCTAATTTCAGGGCAGCATCTCCAAGCTTGCAAATGTCCTCAGCACCATTCAGACCATATATTGTGAAGAAGCTCTGACCCAGAGCCTGAAACATGGTATAGACAACAGAAATATGCCCCAAAATGTGATAAAGGTCATCATGGCGGCATACCTGACAAGAATAGAAATGTTTAAAGTTCACTTGAACTTTGAACATCAAAACCATGGAACTAACAGAAACCATTCAAGCACAATGAGTTAGAACTACAAATTTTTGTACTAAAACTAAAGTCATAAACTTGGTTATAGATCATTTCTATGTGATAGGGATACTGGAATTAATTGTGATTCCTTTCCATCAAAATTGTCATTCTATGTTAAAACACATTGAGCAAACAATGGCAAATAAAATCTTCAAAAAAACTTATGAACTTAATTGACAAGATTTATCTGCAGAACTTTCACAAGCTGAAATTTTTGGCACCTCAGGCATTTGAGCAATCTTTCAGCAGCAGCAGCCTCTTCCAATGCCTCCACAGCAGCAAGCAGAGCCACATCTCTGTGCCTTAACACCTCCTGCAGAATGCGGAAGGAGTTTGTTTGCCTGATTTCTTTTTTTTTTTGACATATAAAGGGCTAGAATACTTCTCATAAAAATGAATTAAAGAACTGTACCTTGGCAAGATTCACTAAGCTTGAGGAAAGGGAGTTCCATAAAATTGTAGTTTCTGTCAATTTTTCATCCTTAACCAAACTGAACACTCCTGCAGGATCTAAGGACTCCTCATAGCATTTTGCCGACGTAAGGATCCTACAATTGTTGGAACTTTTGACGGATTTAATATCTATACCAATATCTTTTCTTTCCGATTTAGAGCTTGAAATGTCATCTGAGCTATCATCCCCAGAAGGAGAAATAGGAGGAAACTGTCAATGCATAAAGTGTGAGAAGGCTTATAATTTTAATTAGATAACAAATCTGCAACATCAGAACTTAATGAAACAAGCCAAAAAATTTCCAGCTTGACTCATACAAATGAATTGGGCAGAGCCAAAAGCCATCTTTTTATTATCTATATCAATGAATTCAAGAGAAAGGTGTATGGATGCATATAAATCACAAAAAAAAAGACTTTTTATGACAGCTTTTTACTTTTTAGCAAATAACTCAATACATAAAACACTCAAAACTACTTTTACTTTTATTTAATATCACAACCAAAAAGCAAAAAGCATCATCTAAAAAGTTTTACCAAACAAACCCTTAGTTGTTTTAAGCTCGCAGATCAATCAGCAAAAAACACTTAACATCCGACTTTGACTTCATCAAATGACGCACTTCTCTGCAACTTAGGTCAAGTAAAGTTTAAAAATTTATATATGTCACTCAACTAATCATCTTGTCAATTTTTGGCTTGTAGGAACAAAAATCAAATGGCTGAGTTGACTTGTGCAAAATTTAGACGAACTTTTTACTAATAATTCTTCCGCACCCAAATTTTAGTTAAAAGAAGAGACATTGAGGCACTCACTTGAGCACTTTGAGTGCGACCAATTGGTTTCACCCATTGCTTGATAATCCGGGATTCTGGAATGTCTACCCCATTCCAGCTTCTTCTCTTGACGGCTGACATAGAAGAGGGAGAAGATATTGTGCTCTCAGAATCACTATCTTTGTCAACAAAACCATTTTTTTTAGACACCTTCTTTACATGAGAAGGACTCCTCTCAATATCACGATTTCTAGACCTGGAGACTCTTCTATATTTCTCCTCATTTTCACGGACTCTTGAAGTACTTAAAGAACGAAACTTTCCCCGCATCTTCTTCACCAAATTATCCATGGGAATAAGATCTTTAGGATTTCCAACGCACTCAAACCGACCCCGAATGGGTTTTATACCTTTAAGCATGGGAACCGGATATGCCACCTCCAATTTTTCCACATATATTAACTGCCCAAGTCGCAATTTGTTGCAAAGAACCATGTCATCTTGTTCTTGAGGCAAAGACACGTACAGAGCATGTGAAGAATCCGAAACCTTCAAGTAAAAACCCTGGTTAGGCCAAAGATCACCCTCTGCCAGCACAGGAATTATGCTTCTGATTTGCAACAAAACAGGTTTACAATCCTCTGACACCTTTTCATCCACACCCATTTCTCCAAGAAGCTTCATGAGAACCCCAGAACCCAAATTTGCCATCTCTTTGCATGCACTGACAAGAAAGAATAGAAAGAAAGTAAAAAAAAAAGAAGAAAGGAACTTTAAAAGATTTTCTTCAAGCGAATATATGGTGGGATTGTGAAAAAAGTTGATTTCTTTGAGTCATTTGAAAGAAATCTGAAATGGCCTGAGATTGAACGCGTAAAAATGTGAAATGGGTAAACGAAAATTGGTTGTAATTTTGCTGGATTTAAGAAGGAAGGTGGTCTAACGCTGTGAAACAGCGAAGATTATATAATTTGCTCTTGTTATCAGGTTATAGGATTTGTTGCTTAAAAATTGAACAGCTCCGATTTGTTCTCAGGATTGACACTGCTGGTGGTATAGGTGTAAAGTCAAGGTCTTTGAAATTCTACAAAATCGCCATAGAAGATGGGATATGGAAGAGGTAGTTAAAACCGTTGTCAGGATTGGCCTGGCAACGCGTTGTGGCAACGCGCCGGGTTTGGGTTCGGGTTCGGGTTCGGGTTGACTCAGATTGGGCTGTAGTTGGGTCTTACCACAAGGAGTCGGTGTCTTAGAGCAAAGGACACATTTGTCCCCGTTTTATAAGGAAAATGAACTGGAAATGATCTCATTCTCTATAATTAAGCCATGTACTCATCTATAATAATGAGATCGCTGCGATACTTCTCTTCGGCCACTCTAATCCAATTATTATTAGTACTCTTTCTATTGTCGTGGTTTTCAAGTTTATTTATCGCTCCTCATCTAAACTACTCCAAAAAAATTGAGATTTTAGACTGCCTCTTTCTTTGCTTGGCCATTCATTTCGCCTATTTCCAATAGTTTTCAAGTTTTTACTGCATTATAATAATTGTATTGGAGTCTTTGTTGGGCTGCCCCCACCCTTTCTTTTTGTTTTCTCTTTTTAAGTATTTAATCACCTTCTCTACCCCTCTTAGAAAAAAAAAATTCCCAAACAAATAATTCGATTGATCCACTAAAACTATCAGGAGACCATGACCACTTTAACTTATTATGATGTCAAACATAATCAGGTGAAATATTAGATTAGGGGCCCTTGTGGACCAAAGGAAAACGTAACTAAGCAGAAAAAAGGATAGCCCCTAATTATGCTCCACCTCGATACTTATAAGGTTGCATTATTGGTGTGCCTTATAACTTTTTTGAGATTGCGTTAGAAAATAGAATTTTTATCTAAATAAAAAGCCTAATTTTTACGTAATTTTGGTTTTTCTTAGGGTAAACTTTTTTTTACCAAGCGCACCCATTTTTATAGGCACACAACTTTTTATATACTAAAAACCATGTTGCTCCCCAAAAAAAAAAAAAAAAAGGTCACGATGTAAGTTTCTTAATGCAATTTCAATCAAGCTCTTAAAGTCTACTTGAGATTGCGTTTGAGAAATAGAGCTTTTAAATCATAAAGAGCTTATGGGTTAAGCTTTTGTTAAAAGTGTTTTTTGTCCATTTTTAGGCTTTTCAAACACAATTTCAAAGAGCCCTTAAAGCTTGTTTTGGATTGCGTTTAAGAAATAGAGTTTTTAAGTCAAAAAGCGCTTTTGGGCAAAAACTTCATTTTTAAGCTTTTTCCAAAAATGTATTTTGACAATTTTTAAGCTTTTTGGATTTTTAAAAACACTTTTAATTTTTTTACCAAATAAGTACTTTTTTCTTTAAATGGACTTTTTGAGTATTAAAAGCACTTCTAAGTCCCTCAAACACAATCTCAAACAGGCTCTTAGTTACCTTTTGCAATCATGCTTTTAAGTTTGCAATTTCTTCAAAGGCACCCTTCCATGAGTGCATCCCGTTCTTTCTCTCACACACACACACACAATCCTTTTGGACCATGAACATGTGTAAATTGCCAATGAGTGCAAAAAGAAGCCTTTTCGTGTTTTGCCTAAGCATCCTAGCTAGTATCAATTTTGTACTACCTCAGCAGAAAAACGACCAATCAATTCATATCTCAATGACTCAATCCACAAGCAACCACCACCCTTTTTTGTACTATAAAAGCAAATGATGTTGCTTAATTACATCTTACATTCACCCACATAAAACAAAGAAATATGGAAGCCATGAACACCCAAATTTTCTTACTTCTTTGCCTCTCACTTGTCCTAATAATCCCAAGTGCCAGCCAACAATATGCTTGCAACAAAAGCCAGTTTCCCTTCTGCAACACCTCCTTGTCTTTCGAGGACCGGGCCAAGGACCTTGTGTCACGCTTAACTCTCCAAGAAAAGGTGCAACAGCTAGTAAATACCGCCACCGGCATTTCTAGGCTTGGCGTGCCTCCGTATGAATGGTGGTCGGAGGCCCTTCACGGGGTCTCCAACGTCGGGCCGGGGACACGTTTCAATGAAACCGTACCCGGCGCCACCAGCTTTCCGGCAGTAATTCTATCGGCAGCGAGCTTTAATGCAACATTGTGGTTCAAGATGGGGCAAACCGTGTCAACCGAGGCTCGAGCCATGTACAATGTGGGTCTAGCCGGGTTGACATATTGGAGTCCTAATGTCAATGTGTTCCGTGACCCAAGATGGGGCCGTGGCCAGGTACTATATCGCTTTAATTGAAATAAGACGTGAATGATGGAGTCATCACTTTTAGTTTTTTACTATATTAAACTATATATCACTTATTTTAAAAGTTTAAGTTAATAGAAAATTTTAATCATTTAATTTATATTCTAACATCAGGAAACTCCCGGAGAAGACCCTTTGGTGGTGTCCAAATATGCCGTGAATTATGTCCGGGGTTTACAAGAAGTGGGTGATGAGGAAGGAAATTCTACTGCAAATAGGAGGCTTAAGGTTTCTAGTTGCTGCAAGCATTACACTGCTTATGATGTTGATAAATGGAAAGACATTGATCGATTTCACTTTGATGCAAAGGTACTATGATGTTTTATTTATTTATTTAATTGTGGTGTGATTATTATTAATTATCATCATTAATTATTATTAGAGTTAAAAAGTCAATACTAAGAAGCAAAACTAGTCTATCTCCCTAATTATTACAACAACATGATACCATTATCTCAGTCATCACTTAAAAATATCAGCTATCCTGATCACAATGATTAATTGTTAAAACAACCCTTACTGCTATCATTAAAGTTCTGAAAAGAAATGAATTAGTTACCTCTTGAAACCATGTCTCTCAATGAAAATGTTACTATATGTAGTTTTCTTACAATTTGTAAAAGGACTAGTTTTTTCTTTTCTTTTCTTTTCTCTTCTAAGAAAAATGACATGTTAAGTTACGATTGGAGTTTTTTAAAATAATTTATAAAACCAATGTAAGGCTTAGCACCTATGAGCATATTTATAATGCACTCAGTTAATTAGACAATAGACAATCAATCTTCTCAATGTGGGACTAACTTTTTGGGGTACCAAGATCTCTCACACTCAGATGTCCTCGTCATGGTCCATGTCATAGAGTGTCTTAGTGCCACATAGTGTTATTAGGTTGCTCTAATACAATTTGTAACGACCTAAAGAAAACGCTAGTCGCATCTACACTATTACCCTAAAAATACTAATCAATTAACAATTAGAGCTTCCTAAAATCAATTATAAAGCACATTCTCACCTAATAAGGAACTAATGTAGGACTTAACACTCATGAGAACCTTTATATCTACACACCCAATGTAAGCAATCTATCTTCTCAATGTGAGACTTTCTTTCTTGGGTGTCACATAGTATATAAAACGGCTGGAGACATTATTAGCAGGACCAAGAAAGGGATTTAGGATTCTTACATTAGTAGGTGACAGAAATAAGAAAAAGAAGTTGACACTTTTGAAAGAAAAGGTGATGAAGTGTTTTGCTGAACTTGTGCATTATCTTCATTAACACAATGTTTGGGGGGGTTGCTGCAGGTGACAAAGCAGGACCTTGAGGACACCTATCAGCCACCATTCAAAAGCTGTGTAGAGGAGGGACATGTAAGCAGTGTGATGTGTTCCTATAACAGGGTGAATGGGATTCCCACCTGTGCTGATCCTGACCTTCTAAAAGGAGTAGTCAGAGATGAATGGAGTCTAGATGGGTGAGTCACTATGCCGGTGTTACATTGTCTCTCACGTGTGGGCTCAAATTCTCCCTTAATTCTCACGTTTTATTTTATTTAATATTTTAACAGCATTAATACTACTTGGGTATATATCAGTGCAAACACAGGTGAAAATGATTTTTGTGGCTTACTGAAAATATTTTTGGGCTTGTGAGCAGATACATTGTTTCAGACTGTGACTCAGTTGAGGTTTATTACAATGACATCCATTACACTGCAACACCTGAGGATGCAGTAGCCCTTGCCTTGAAAGCAGGTCCTCATTACAATTGCACACAAATATTTTCTAACCATTCTGTAAACAATATAAATGAAAATTTTTAATTGCTCTATGTATGTGCTTTTGCAGGTTTAAACATGAATTGTGGAGATTATCTAGGAAAGTACACAGAGAATGCAGTTAACCTGAAAAAAGTGAATGAATCTGTGGTAGACCAAGCATTGATATATAACTACATAGTCTTGATGAGACTCGGGTTCTTCGATGGGGACCCAAAAGCTCTCCCATTTGGCAATCTTGGGCCGTCAGATGTGTGTACTAATGATAATCAGCAATTGGCAATTGATGCTGCAAGACAGGGAATAGTGTTGCTAGACAACAATGGAGCTCTTCCTTTGTCAAAAACTGAAACAAAGAACTTGGCAGCTATAGGCCCCAATGCCAATGCCAGTAGAGTTATGATAAGCAACTATGCTGGTGTACCTTGCCGCTACACAACCCCTTTACAAGGACTGCAGAATTATATCTCAACTGTGAGTTATGAGCCGGGTTGCAGTGATGTGAAATGTGGTGATGAGAGCCTTATTGGGGCGGCAGCTAAGGCTGCCGCAGCCGCCGATGCAGTGGTGATGGTGGTTGGGCTTGATCAGTCTGTTGAGGCAGAGGGGCTGGATAGAGACAACTTGACATTGCCAGGATTTCAAGAAAAGCTTGTGCTTCAAGTAGCTAATGCTACAAATGGAAGTGTGGTTCTTGTTGTTATGTCAGCTGGTCCAATTGACGTTTCTTTTACCAAAAATGTGAGTAGTATTGTGGGGATTTTGTGGGTGGGATATCCAGGTCAAGCCGGTGGGGATGCCATAGCTCAAGTCATATTTGGAGACTACAATCCAGGTTATCTTCCTCTCCCTTGCCCTCTAACACATATTTATGTTTGAAAAATGCTACACACGCTCCCATTCTCATATTGCCTGACATGACACTGAAAATTACTATTGGATCTAAGTGGTAATTCGTGTTTGTGTGTTAGATTCAGGTCGTATCGAGATATGAATATAAAATTATATAGGTCAATCCTAACCTACTAATTTCGTGTTGGGTTCGCATGTCGTATCAAAAATTGTCAACCTTAAATGTCGCATGTTAGGTTGAGGTCGTACCAAGGTATGAGTATAAGATTATATACGTCAGCCCTAACCCAACATATTTAATTAAACGAGTTAGACTCATTAACTCTAATCCGCTAATTTTGTATTGGATTCGTGTCGAGTTCATAAGTCGTATTAAAAATTGTTGACCCTAATTTCGAGTATCAACATTTTTTAAGGCATTTCTTTTTTCCTTTTTGTTTTTTGGAAATCAATAGCAAGTGTTTTGTGTACTGAAACTTTGATTATGTTGTTAGCTGGAAGGTCCCCTTTTACATGGTACCCACAAGCATACGTGGATCAAGTGCCAATGACAGATATGAACATGAGAGCCAACACCACAAGCAAATTTCCTGGAAGAACCTATCGATTTTACACTGGGGAATCCATATATGAATTTGGCCATGGGCTAAGCTACTCAACCTTCTCCAAGGTCATAATATCAGCCCCCTCCACTCTACTTGTCCAATCAACCCCCACTTCCAAGTCCACCACCCTGCCAAATACCGTCTCTAATGGCCCGGCAATCGACATCTCAACCGTTAACTGCCAGAATTTAACATTCGATCTTGTCATTGGCGTGAAGAACAGCGGGCCAAGAGACGGCGCCCATGTGGTGTTGGTGTTCTGGAAGCCGGCCAGCTCGGCGGAGGTAAGCGGGGCACCAAATGTACAGCTAGTGGGGTTTGAGAGGGTGGAGGTTAAGAGAGGGAAGACAGAGTCAGTGGCAGTGAGGGTGGATGTGTGCAAGGAACTGAGTGTTGTGGATAGTGAAGGGAAGAGGAAGTTGGTCATTGGACAGCATACCATTTTGGTTGGTTCCCCCAGTGAGCACCAAGTGAGGCATCATTTCAATGTTCGGCTGGCAGGGAGTAAAGATGCAGCCACTGGAGGCTTTGTATCCATGTAACTCTAGCAGCAGCAGCTAACTTGCTTGGTAATATCTAGTAAGAGGCATCATCTCAGAAGTAGCATGAAAAGGGCAAAGAGGCTTTTTATTTATGTAATTAATGTAGCTGCAGCATATATCAGCAACATTTATGTGTGTGTTTGGATCATGTCATGGAATTATAGATGTGTTGTTGGTAATAGTTGAAGAGAGGTGAGTTTGGATTGTATATTTGAGTCAAATATGGTTTTTCTAAGAGGAATTTTATAGTTGGTTGATGGCTTTTGGGGCAAAATGAGAGAACAAAAAAAAAAAAAGAAATCGCTAGAAGAAGGGCTTGAACCTTCGACCTTGTGGTTAACAGCCACACGCTCTAACCAACTGAGCTACTCCAGCTGCTGCTCTTTTTTCAAAATTTATTAGCTTAATAATAATTATACATATTGCAACATTACCTGAACCAGAAGTTAGATTAAAAATAACAAAAACTTTACAAATGACCCAAGAACTTTCATGTGTTTTGAGAAGACCCCTAAAATTTGCAAATTTTCAATTTTACTTCCCAAAATTTTAATTGTAACGGAAGCTATGAAAAATACTAAAATATCCTCCAATTTTCGTTTTCTAATTTTTTTTTTTTTTTTTTAAATTGGATAAATTTGAAATTTTATAAAAGTTTCAGGGTATAAAAGATCATTTTATCATTTTTACTGTTTATTTTAATGCCTTATGGGGGACATCGCATAAAGTTCGATGAGTGAAATTGAGAATTTTTGAACTTTAGAAGGGTCATGTCAAAACGCGTGAAAATTCAAGAGAGCTTTGGGAAGTTTTCCCTTAAAAACATTTATACATATTACCTGGATAAGAGTTTAGGGTGAGTTATGGCGTTTGAGTGTCAAATTTAAAGACCCTACCATTACCAGAACAAGAGTTTGGGTGGGTTGTGGGGGTTTAAATATCAAATGTTACAAGCATCACCCTCATTGACATACAATATTATATGATTTTGACTCTCCCGAACCAGACTTTTCAGGAGATCGTGTTTCCCCTATTAACCATAAACGGAAGTGTGACAATTTGTTCATGTCGAATTTATGTGGTCACTAATTCTTCGCACCTGTTTAGACTATATTACTAATGTAAATCAAAAGACAACATCAAGTAATTTTACCATATATTTTCTTTTCTACAATGTATCATATGATGATGCGTGAGCTCATAGAAGATGATGAGCTCAACCTCAACATACACGTGAGGGGCTGTTTGACCATTTCCATTGTAGGACAGAAGTTTCAACCACCCCAAAACCTCCCATATATACATGCCATTATGCCCACTTCCTCTACACAAGACCAATTCAAACTTCACTACTTTTTGGGTCTCCAAAATCTCGCAAAATGAAGCAAAAAGCACAACTTAGAGCACTAATTTTGACCCTCCTGCTCACCATGTCCATTCATCCTTTCTTGCTTCACTCCCGCAGCCTTGGGACCCCTCCTTCACTTGCGCCCGTGAGTTCACATCATTTTTCACCCATTTACATTTGTCTTTGATGCATATACTTTGAATCTGTCTACTTTACAATTTCGCAGGTCAAAAGTATATTTTAAAGAAACTGAGTTTGAAAAAACTTACTTTTAGTTACGCCCTTTTTAAAATCGTTATTTTTTTGAACTGCACATTTTGACGAACCCTTTTTTGGGGTTCACTTTGACTTTGTTTATTCCAAAATAATGGTCAAGTTTTGTGTCCAGGCAAGTGGGGAGGCAATAGGAGATGAAGTAAGGCAGTGCAAAGGAAGAAATGATGAAAAGAGAAAGGGAGGGTCAAGTCCAGGAACATGCCATTCGAAGTGCAACCAATGCAAGCCTTGCTTGCCTGTTGAAGTATCCATCCGAGCAATGGAATTGGAAGAGAATGAATATTATCCTCAGGTGTGGAAATGTATGTGCCGCCACAATATATTCTCCCCTTAGCTCTACCTTTCTAGCTTCTAATTGTAATGATTTGTACATAATATTTATAAGACTGCTTTAAATAAATAAATAAATAGATGCACCTATTCCCTTGTGGGGAAAAAAAAATGCTTGATTTCTAAATGTGACAACCAAGGAAAAGGGAAAATCCCATGGCCGGGTCGTGACCCACAACCTTGCCATGGATCTCCAAGGCTCCATGGCCAGACCATGGGTCACCATGGTTCCATGGCCAAAGACCCCAACTTGGTCGTGGGGACTCCATGGCTAGGGTCGTTTTTCTTTTCTTTCTTTTTTTTTTTTTTTTAAAAAAAAAAAAAAAAAAACTTCACCTAACCCCTAAATTGTCACCACTTTTACAATGTCCCCCCTAAAGTTTAATTTCTCTCAATTTAATGTATCCGCAATTAATTGTTTTCAATTCATGTTACCCATATGCAAGGATTTTCCATTAACTCCTAATTGAGGGGTGTTAAAATTTTCAAAACACCCCCATTTGTTTCCAAACAAAAAAAAATTGCAAAAATTAAGATGTTGGTTTGAATTTAACAGTATTTGCAAAAGTACTCATGCCTAGCTCAATCTTTGCAAAAATTTTGAATATTTTTTCTTAAAAAAATGAGTTATTTTGGAAATTTTTTTGGGATTTAACGGAAAATCTTAACGGATAGAGAACATTGAAAAATTAAAAGTTCGATACATTAAATTAAGAGGTTTTGAACTTTAGGGAAGACATTGCAAAATAGGTAACAATTCAGGAAAGTGAAGTTTCCTTCTCTTTTTTTTTTAATTACTTTTAATTTAAGGAATACAATTGTATTTTCACACATCTAATTAATAGGGAATGCAATAGACAATTTCAATTACATGTAATTCACATGATGCATTTTTGTTTGCCTAAGTTAACAAAAATTGATAATAAAGGAGGCAAAGACAAATTGAATATGTCAGATAAGAGAGGTTCGGTCCTCACTTTTTAAAATTTAGTAAGGTGATTACAAATCGAATGATGGTTAGAGAAAGTAAGTGTAATTTTACCATAAATAAAAACCACCAATGCAGGCCCATGGGCTCACTCTGCATAACCAAAGGGTCATGAGTGTTTGTGGGTTTTATGTCTTGAAACAATACATAATCTAGCGGGCAAAAGGATTCCCAAGAGCAGATGCCTCTCGGGACCCAAAAAAAGGGATCAGGATCTTGCTGAGGAATTTCCCATCAGTTTTTTTTTAAAAAAATAATCTTAACCCTTGAATTTCATCCACTGTAAACTGCCACATGTCCCATTAATTAAAAAAATATATTTTATTATTTAAATTTTAAAAATAAATATAAAACAAAATAATAAAAAAATAAAAAAAAATAAAGAAAAAAGTACGGGGTGGCCGGCCAACTCACCCAAGGGCCGGTTGGGGGTGGCTTCGACCACCCCCATGGCCCTAGGGGGTGGTCCCTGGCCCCTAGGGCCAAACCCAAAAATTTCAAGAACAAATTTTTTTAGTTTTGGCTCAAGGGAGTGGCTGAACCACCCCCATGGTCCTAGGGGGTTGTTTGGCCACCCCCATGTCTCAGCTAGGGTGGTCGGCATACTTTTTTCTTAATTTTTTTATTTATTTTGTTTTATATTTGATTTTAAAATTTAAATAATAATTTTTTTTTTAACTAAGGGGACACGTGGCTACTTGTAGACCATTGGATGAAATTTAAAGGTCAAGATTTCAAAAAAAATTGATGGGTAATTTTTCAACTATTGCTAGGAATCTCAATCACAAAAACAGTTTCGGGGGTCAAAGGCATGGGATAATGGTGTCCCAAGAAAGGTGCAACCATGCATGTGTTCTTTCCAAGAATGATATTTGTGGATAAATGTGATTGGGTTTCAATCCCCCAGTTTGCGGGATATGCAATAGTGGCAAGAGATTCGGATTGTGGTATCTTCCCAAATCAGTATATGATGGCATTTAAGGCTTGGATCATGAGCAAATCATGCGTCCATATCATATCCCAAATTCTCAGGTTAAATGTAAGCAATTTTTACCAAACTTTGCAAAAAAAATAAACCCTAGACTCAATTACTATGCATTGGACATACACTTTTCTTATAGGAACTAATTTAGGCATCAAAGAGAAATCCGTTGGAGCACCACCCAACGAGCTCTCTCTTAACGGTTTGCAAAAATTCTGAAAATGTGAAGGAAGAAAAGAAAAGATCAAGCTTATTAAAAAAAGCGTTTACACCGTATCAAAAATTGTTCAATCATATTTTTTTCTTGTTTTTATATATTTATATAAGTAAGGAAAGAAAATTGAAACTAGTGACTTTTGCTTCCAGAAGCAGGCAAATAAAAGTCTTTTTAGAAAGTGATAATAGCAGTAGCATGTAATTATTTTTGTGAGTTCCTCTTTGCGTTGAAATCTGTAGGGGCAGGAAAATTAATGCACGCAAATCGAAGTCGTACACGCGGGATTCCTTATCTTGTTTTTATTTGGCTGTCTTTGACTACAACCAGTCTATTCAACGCGTAGAGCTGCCAACTTTAATGGATAGACATTGAATTGTCAAACAAACACAACATTTGCAGTATCCCACTAACTAATTTGTATATGCCACCGCACGCTACTTTTTATCAAAGTCAAACTTGCTCACCCCTATCTCTAGGTTAATTTCAATTTGAATTTGAGTTTCCTTCTTTTTTAGCAGCCTTTTTTTTAATTTTTTTTTTTAACCGTCCGAGCAATTACATTTGTTTGATACTGACGTGTCATTCTTTCGATTGAAGGTATAAAAGACTAAATTTATGAAAGTGTTCCCTAATTTGTGCATGTAAAAGTAAATGAACCGAAAAACGTTAACGAGCGCAATCACATTTTGCTTTTTTGAGTAAAAGGTTAAAAAGGAAAGTTATAATGCATTTTTAAACGAGCCATTTTATCTTATCCTCTCTTTTTATAGATACCACATTAAATGCATGCTAAAAAAAAAGAGTAGGTAGAAAATTATTTGTCAAAGGATGCACATGTCATTTGTTATTCTCCTAGTTCCCAAAAAAATCTCAACCAAATTCCCACTATATATACACACCTTCATTCAATGGCATTCTTCCAAAGTGCAAAGAAAAGTTTGATACATAATTATAGTATTCAGATTAAGAGGAAGAAGACATGGAAGGTTTGATTCCATATCTGGTCCATGCCATCAAGAAGCAGAAGCCTCAACACAGCTACCGGAGCTTCTCCGAGGGCTCAACCCGTAGCTACCATTTGTTGTTGAACACGGCTGCAGCCGACTCGCTCAGTGGCTCGTCCCACCGGCGAACCCGGTCGGAGTTCCAGCCGCCGAACATGGAGTTCGTGGAGCAAAGATCTGGGGTTGAACAATTTGTCCGCTCCTACAGCTCCAACAAGACTTCTACACCAACTATTTCTTCAAAGATGGCTTCATATTCCACCGGCCAAGTCCCCATCAACGCTAATCTTCGTCGACGGTGAAAATTGAAAAAGCTTTTTCTTTTTTTTTTTGGGTTTCTTTCTTTGAAATTGTTAAATTTGTCGATTGAATTTATTTATATCGTGTTTCTGTTGGGTAAAAATGGGTGGAGGTGATCATCGAAATGATGGCTTCTCCGTCCATTGTAATGTTTGTGTTGAAGCTTTGTAATGGAAATTGTATATGTGATTGATTACATTTACCTACTCGTTCGATTAAATTTTGGTTTTTGTCTTCTTTTTTTCTGGTGAGAATCTAATTGAGAATTGATCCGACAGAAATATATATATATATAAGAACTTGGAGATTATGGTCGCCTTAATATTATGATTCATAATCTTGTAAGTGAACGATGTTGTTTTCCCCTTCTGTTATTCAGACGTGGAATCAACATAAGGGGCAAACAACATGATAATTATCGGTTGAGAAATGTCGGGGTCAATAAATTTTTTATATTTAACCCATATTTTTTTATAATTAACTATTAAATTTGTGAAGTTCATCATTAATTTATGTAGGATCTACATAAATCTACAAATTCATTGATTAATTATAAAGAAATATGAGCTAAATATAAAAAATTTATTAACCTCTAACATTTGGGTGGGCAGAATATCCGATTTTACCACCCATCAACTGTTATCGAAGACAATTTGTGGTCGGTAGTAGGTATAAAAAAAATCATTTTAATGTCGGCCGTGTTTGGTAGGCGGTGTAGATTTTGCATCACTTGTTTATCAACTTTGCATCGCCCCAAAAAAAAAAAAGAAAAGTCCAATAAAACACTTGTTTAGCTTTAAAAACAACTATTTGGGCCCAAAAAAAAAAATCCATGTTGGCCCAAACAAATAGATTTGACCCAATATAGAAAGTCACGAATAACCGATTTAACTGAAATAGTCTAAATTATTCTTGTTGGTATGAAGTCGATTACTTAACCGTCACCAATTTAACTGAGACCCTGCCCTAATCATTGACATTGGACAAAGATCTTCTTCAAACTAGATTTGAAGAAATTTCTCCAAACTCATTTATAAAAATGACATATATCCCATTGCATATGAAAAACTTATGTTTTTTTAACTGTGAAGACAATTTTGAAAGAAATTTTATTAAAAGGGCATGAAAGAAACACATATTATTTAAAAAGCATATGTTTCTCACATGCAAAATGATACATATTATTTTTACCGAGCTAGACGAAGTTCTTCAAACCCAATTTAAATGAAAACTCTGTCCATTGACATTAGGGACGGAACTAAAATTTCTCGTTTAAAGGGACTAAAACATGATAGGGTCAAATTTAATTTTGACAGGGTCAAAGCTCCCTGTTTAAGTTTAAAAATATATATACATCTAACTTAATTAAAAAATAAAAAATTAAGAAACCAAAGGGAGGCCATAGCTCCCCTTGATCTATACTTAGTTCTGTAATTGACATCATCATCCTGAGGCTGAATATAGTTGCTCAATTTTTCCTTGATAGAGATTAGAGAGAATTTCCCAATTAATTTTCCAAATCAATAGCTTCAATCTTTCATGCATTTGAGTAGAGAGGGCCAATTCTTATTGGAAACGTTTTGGTCAAAGCACTTCTAAAAAAATAAAATATAAAACAACTTCTTAAAAAAAAAAAAAAAAAAAACTAAATTGTGCTATGTAATGATAATGTTATTTTCATATGTTTTTGGTGTTCTTTTAAAATATCGTAATTTTTAAAATCATCATTAAATTAAAATTCTATAATAATTTATCACAAATTCAATAATAAAGCTAAAATAACATAAAAAAATAAAAAATAAATAAACGTTTAGTGTTACTCGTAATAACCCTGCACGATAGACCGCACAATAAACCGACCGCGCGTGGCCACCGTGCTTGAAACAATTCAAGAGGCACAATAACATTTGACAAAGATATGCAATCCCATTTTATTACGATTTGCAATCCTTTTGGCACAATTATATTTATTTGGTTGATCATGTATTCGAAATTTTCTTTGTCATGAAAATAATAATAATAAAGAGACGGCGTCGTTTTATTACTATTCGCATACCTCACTCCCTTCAATTGTTCAACCACACCAAAGCGAAACACTCTCCGATCTCACAGGCACCACCAAGACGATGTCGTTGAAATCAGTGTTCGACGCCACAGAAATCAGAACGGAATTCGAAAAGGCCGGCATAAACCCTAGCTTCATCCCCGTCATATGGAAGCACGTGATCTCCTCCAACGCCAGCACCGCCATCGAATGGGACCAAATCCCATCCCTACCCACCGCCGCCTACCCTCTCCTCCACGCCAAATTCAAACCCCTCACCTCCTCTCTTCACTCCATACTCCACTCCTCCGACCTCGTCACCTCCAAGCTCCTCATCAAGCTCCAGGTCCCTCTCTCTCTCTCTCCATAATAGTAATTTCATTTCAAATTCAGAAAAGAAAAGGATGATTTCTGATTGTAATTGATTTGGTTTAGAGTGGGTCGCTTGTGGAGGCCGTGATCATGAAGTACGATACGCGTTTGGGGAAGTATAACGGCAAGCCCCGCTCGGGCGGGCTCAGGTCGACCCTGTGCGTTTCGTCCCAGGTGGGTTGCAAAATGGGCTGCAAGTTCTGCGCCACGGGGTCCATGGGTTACAAGGCCAATCTTTCCTCCGGAGAGATCGTCGAGCAGTTGGTTCTCGCTTCTCGTGTCTCGCCTATACGCAATGTCGTTTTCATGGTAACCACTTTCTTCTTTTTGTTTTTCGTTTTGTTAAATTCAGTTCTTCATGGCTTTGGTAATTATGTTTTGTTGTGTGGTTTAGGGAATGGGGGAACCGTTGAATAACTATACGGCGTTGGTAGAAGCAATTCGTGTGATGACAGGACGGCCGTTTCAGTTGTCGCCGAAGAGAATTACGGTCTCTACGGTAATGCGTTTTACCAACTTACATCAATGCATTGTGTCGTTTTTTATTTTTCTTTTTGGTACAACGATCTGTTATATATATGATAAACCAACGCTAATCTGATAAATTCCAATCATTTAATTTGAAACCAATGTTAGGAATTTTAGGTAATTTTCATGAGAGAATATCTTGATTCGTGTTAAGTAACTTATGTTTAGATAGAAAATCCCATAATACACGGTGAGCTGTTTGTCTTGCTCACCATCTGTTTATAACCATTTTGTATGGAGTTTTTAGAGGTGTAGTTATACTGAAATTTTTGCCTTCTAAGAGTGGTCTTATGTATTGAAGACCAACTCGTCACCTAAAGCTTACAAATTCATTTTGGTTAAATATTTTAAAATAAGAGGGCATTAGTGCAGGAATTCTTACTTATAAGTGTATTTCTTGTGTAGGTTGGGATCATTCATGCTATCAACAAGCTTCATAATGATCTGCCGGGTTTGAACTTGGCAGTTTCACTGCACGCACCGGTTCAAGATATCCGTTGTCAGATAATGCCTGCAGCCCGGGCTTTTCCTTTGGAAAAGCTTATGAATACGCTGCAAGAATATCAAAAGAACAGGTAGGATTTTGTTTTTTTGTTTTGTTTTTGTAATTGATAAGTAAAGCTAGGAATTTGTTATAATACATTTCTTTAGACTTGACACTTGTGAAGCCATTTCATGTCCAAGAATATCTCATTGTTTATCTTAAATATTTAGTCAGCAAAACATTTTGATCGAGTACATTATGCTTGATGGGGTGAATGACGAAGAGCAGCATGCCCACCAGCTTGGCAAGTTGCTAGAGACATTTCAAGTGGTAAGATCTTAATTTCTTCATTCTTTTATTTTTTTTTATTTTTTTTTTTTATGAGTGGTGACCTCTTAAATTGAAATGACCAGAAATATTGAATATTTCCATGTTTTAATCATGCTCTGAACACAATATGTAATTTGGTGTTTCTGTGGTTCACTGAGTAGATTTGGAACTCAAGACAACTTCAATGGATGTATGATTTTTTAATTGCTTGCTGAAATTATGGACTCAAATAAAATTGTTAGTAAAAAGAGATACGTGCAAAAAATATGCAGCTGTGGTCTTGCTGGATTTCCATAGCTTGCCTTGATAAATTTGGGCAGCTGTTGAAAGCTGGTTCTGCTAATAGGCCTAATGTTTCGTCTCATTGACGATATTTTAGTTACAATTGCATCCAACAACTTCTTATACTGATTGAAATCTTGTTACCTCAAAGTGTAGTCAGTAGGGGCTGGTATACCGACCCGTGTCAGTCGGAGACCAACCCAACAGGTCAGTAGGTCTCAGGGTTGGCAGGTTCGTTGGCCAATGCACATCCCTACTTCTAATAAACGTTGGCTTAATGCTTGCATTACTTGGGAGTACTGAAGATTTTTTTTAAGAGCACATTTGATAATTTTCTTGAAAGCTAGTTTTTGGAATGCCTTGGCCATGCATGTAATTTGTCGTTGACTTATTTAATGGGCAAGTAGAAAATGGCATCTTTTATGCAAATATGTGTTCAAGCTTTAGCACTTCATACGCTCGAGCAGTCTTCAACATTTATATGGTTGTCCTTATTTTGCAGGTTGTGAACTTAATACCGTTCAATCCAATTGGTACTTTGAGTCAATTCAAAACTAGTTGCGACCAGAGGGTATCAACATTTCAGAAAATTCTTAGGGGTACCTATAACATCCGGACAACAGTCCGTAAGCAAATGGGTCAGGATATAAGTGGTGCATGTGGTCAGTTGGTGGTTAACCAACCCGATAAGAGGTCTATTGAGAATTCAGGTCTCTTAACTGACATAGAAGATCTTCATCTTTGATGTAGCCATAATCATTTCAGGTGAGAGATATCTCTTCTCAAGCAAAAAATTCTGATCTCCTTTAATTTTATACAATTTGATTAAAAATGGATTTTTCTTTTGAAGCTCTCCAGAATTGTTGAATTTTGGTTTGTTTGTATGAAATGGGTTTGTAATACTAATAATTACCTCAGTTTTGTGGATACAATACGGTATTTGATGTTATATGTGTCATCACAAGGGAAATGTCATTAATTATGCACCCATAGCTTTGCAAATATTTTTCACATTCTCATAAGTATATGCTCTCACAGACACTCATGCAGAGATTTTCGGAATTGGGAGTCAATTGGCGGAAAACAATTTAAAGGAATAGTTTGCCATGTTGATTTTACTTGTAATATTTTATTATTTCCTCCATTTCATCTCTCTATTCTTTTCTTGGTGATAGGCTTCGAAGGACGATCATCTTTGCCAAGCATGGTTTAAATGCTGTTGGTGATTCTATGTCATTTGCAGACAGGCTCGGTGGTTCAGAAATTCAAGATGGTTCGTGAATTAACTTTGACGTTGAAGGGTTTCCTGTCAACTTCTGGTAGGGCGGCGTGACCGAACTCATCTTTACTAGCATTTTGATTCACAAGAATTCTGTTATTTGCCGGCTCTAGTAAATTTTGTCTGCGTATAGTAGATTCTAAGAGCTTTTAATATTAGAGAGAGAGAGACAAAAATATGAGAAGAAAAATGACAGAAGTGTTACTGCGGCTGAGTAAATCAGTTTCCATGGAAAACAAAATGGGGAAAATTATGTGGTTATGCATGATTCTGTTTGTATTGTGCTGTTGTCGGTAGCCAATAACATTGTTTGGGCCTTGCATTATATAAACCGAATGAGGCCTTGCAACCAGAATATTTGGAAAGTTTTCGTTTTTACATATTTCTTCCCCCTTAAGACGAAGGAAATCGTAGTCGTATGACAGATGCAGATGTTCTTTGGTTTGAATGGAAATGCATATTTTTGAGGGCTGGCAAAACAGGTTGATGGGTCAACCCGAAGACAAAATTAGAGCAAGAGAGAGAGAGATACTAAAGATGAAGAGAGTGATATACCTAAGGAGTGAGAGGGAGAGGGAGAAAGAGATGTGAGCTAAGAGTGAGGGATACGGCAGCGGGGCGAAAGAGAGATGGAGACGTGAGCGACAGCAGGGAGAGAGAGAGAGAGAGGCGAGGCGAGGTTGGCGAGTGACGGCGGCAACGTGTGTGAGAGAGAGAGGGTGGCAGCTGAGAGTGAGAGGGAGAAAGATATGGAGGTTTTTATAGGTTTAGCAATTATCCTTTTAGCCTTTAGGTCCTTTAGGGTTTTTTTTTTTTTTTTTTTCTCATTTTTATTTATTTATATTTTTAAAACATGTGTGGCACGTGACCCGTGGGTTGACCTGCCAGAACAAAAATAAACATGTCGTGAGTAGGTTGACTCATTTAGGGTAAACCTAAACTCGATAACTTCATGTTCGTGTTAAGTTCATAGGTCGTGTCAAAATTATCAATCCTACTTTTGATCCATTGGAGGCCTATTAGCTCTTTACCATATGGAAGAAGCAGAACTTTTAACTTCTAAGGTGGAAGCCTAGCAGAAATTGTGGGGTGAATCCTATTGGAAATATTAACAGTAAACAGAGCGGAGATTGAATTAGGTAGGTGACACAAACGGTAAAATTCGTGAAAAGAAACAATAAACCAACCCTGCTCTTGAGATGTCCTGAATAAGCAAAATATTTGGTGAAATCTCAAACCTTGACAAACATATTAGACATCGCACATGCAGATCAAAAACCTGACTACTCCCTACGAAGTCAAGAGTGCTTCCAGCTTTGCAATTTGATCATCTTCATTTTTTGGGGTCGGACTTCCACTTGCATTATACAAATCATGTTTCCACTTCTCAACACGTGGCCCCCCAGTACGATACCCTTGTCTTCCATTGATTCTATCTCTTCCCCTGTAATTTCCACCGCCACCGCCACCGCCACTGCCGTACCTTTCTCTGGACAGAAAGCCATCCCTATGTGCTTCTCCCCACTTTGGTGGTAATCTGTCTCCGACTGAGGGCTTCTCAGGCCAGTCCAAATGGCGGGGGTTGCGACCTCTTTCCTCCCTTCTTTCGCTTCCTTCCACATAGTAGTCAGCATGGCTTGATTTTACCATCTCTGTTTCTGCTTTCTTAGCATTTTCAAAATCCACCGCAATCTTCTTCTCCTGAAATGCGGGTCTTTTCTTTGCAAGTGGAGGTAGATCATCTTTTTCAAGGAAACGATCATGGCGCCAGACACTGTTGTCATCCTGCTTAGCCTGTAATTTCTCATCTCTTCGCTGTGCATTATAAGTTGTCTTGTTTGCTGCCCTTTCGTCATCCTTTGAATCCCTCCATCCGCGCTCTTTAAAACAAAGGAACAATGAATGATTAGACAAATGGCAAACATTCATTAAGCTTCCAAGCAGAACAGGAAAATAAAAAAGTGATTAATCTTTCAAGGATCATTAGCATTGGTATTTAGAATGCAAATTTTATGCATACAATGAAAAATGATAGAGCATAACGAAGCAGGTCAAACTTCAAGTCGTGAAATAGCAATGACACTTGATTAAAGTTGAGCTTCCTAATTGAATAACACCCCACTTACTTACCTCTGAATAGGTTTTCATGGAAAACAGATAATAGATCTTTAAAGGTCAGATAGTACTTATTATACCATTAACTTTAAAATTAATCTTAAGATAAATGCAGGATGTGGAAAAAAAGTAATGAACAAAGTAGCATAGATCTTTCTACATCACATGCATGCAGAAACACATAAACACTCATTAATATTCATAGATTCTTAGGCCTATGGACAATTGCCTTTGGCTCAAATATATATGGCTTTCATGTTTTTCTTGAGCTTTATTCCTCTAGTTTGGTGTTTCTCTTGTATAATTCATGTGTACTTCGGTTGCGCCTTTTGCACTTCTTAATAAATTGCGTTTACTTATATATATATATACTCTTTAAGTATTATAAACTACACTCTATATTAGATATTACTATAATGTAATTAGTATAACATGGTAGTACTATCAATAAAGAAAAGCAGATGCAGCCAAACGGTAAGGGGAAAAGCCCAAAAATTTGTGGGGCCTTCACAGACAGCCTTGAAGTTATATAGGAACTCACCACTAGTAGCTCTGCGACCAATGCTTCGACCAACTTGTAAAGCATTACCACGTTCATTGTGCTGTTATAAGACAAGCACAGGCAAGCCTAAGATTGTTATATACACGGAGGCACTGTAAGGCACGGGGCTGAACAAGAATCCCGCTACATCAGCACAGAAAAATGTTTTGCATACACTGAATAACAACCAAGTAATCAAACTCAACAGAAGTACTGCTTCTTTATCCAACAATGTAGTTGGAAAAAAAATTCTAAACCATCTTGGAAATGTAGCTCAGGGAATTTTACAGGCTGCATGCATATACATATGCATTAAGACGGCTACAATTATAAGCCGGTGTGCAATATAACATGGACATTTCATTAGTGTTCTTAATTAGAAAATTTCATTCAACATAATCAGCTTCCATTTAGTTTGACATTATAATAACAGTAAAAAGAAATGCATAAATTCCTTTCTGCCGTTATATTTGTTCTGCAGTGGTTTTCTCAATCTATTTCATTTTGGTCCACAAAAAATAATTTTGTGTGGTAATCTACCATTACAATCTGGGCATCCACCACATGAGCTCATAGAAATCAAACTTCGAGATATTAGGAAACCGACAACTTATTTAGTCTCCCCACCATATTCTCTACACGAAAAGGCTTACACATCACTGACATTCACAAGTTAGAAAATCAGACCCCTTACCCCTAGCATGGAGGGTGGATAGAAATCACCTACACAAAACCATTAGTTGCTCAGTGTCAGATGACTGTAGTGATTAAAGTCCCAAAAAATAACATATCCACGAACTAAATGAATCTATAGTTTATCAATAAAAGGCATTTTTGTGGTCAAGTGGCATTATGTGCAGCAATTGGTAGTTTACAAGGTGTTTCCCCAGAATCATGGGTACAAATCAAACTACTCAAAAGATCTAGCGGATCATAAAATTAACAGTTATGCAAGCAAAGCCAAAGCAGTAAGTTAGAATGCTCATAAAATATGTTACAATAACATTTAAGAATAACCGAAAGCACCACGAATTTATAAAATTATTATCCACACCTGAAAATAAGATCGAGACCGAGGTACTTCCGATGTATTAGAAGAGATTTTTGGTCCTTCACGATGCTCATTGGGTTTCTTCTCAGATTCTTTGCTCACAACCCCATTTTCTGGCTTAGAATCAGGTGCGGATGGGGCCTCGAGAGGTGATGCGTCTTGCAGCCGATGACGGTGCTTTTGATCCCGGTCTGTGCGGTCTCCAACATCCAAATCAGTGTTGCCGGGTACTCTCTCCGTTTCTGGTTTTCCATCCCTCCTAGACCTCTTAGGACTAGTAGAACCCGCCAAGTAACATATACAACCCATGTTATGATAGGAAACCACAATCAACTGGCACATGCTATTTGTATGCTTCATATTCTACAACTTAAATCAAAAGGTAAAGACGAATGCACATAATCCTGTATACCTTAAAGTTGAGGTTATGCATCATTAGATACCACAAGTGAAAGTAATGGTTTGAATTGTAAGTTGTAAAGAAAGTGAATTGTAAAATTAAGGTTTCTGATACTCAAGACAAAAGGGTAAAAGAAGTGCAACATTAAGTTCTAATGCTTTCTCAGAAAAATGAGAGGAAACTAGTGCTCAGGAAAAAGAAAAGAAAGTAATAGAGCATCCGCCAAGAAATGTTGTGCCTTTCTAGACAGATACGACACGTTCCCAATCCTTCTACTAGTATTATCCAGCCCAAATCATTTCATCAAATCAATAAAATAAAGCTTCATAGCAGAACGGCATAATTGCACGAAAGGCAATAGATCATGTAGGAGTCATTTCTCAAATACCAATACTGTAGCCCTTGTATTGATTGAAACAACAACCTCCTTAAAAACTCTCTTTCTCTCCTCATTTCTATCAAGGTTTCAGCACAAAAAATGGTGAAAATACAAGGCTACTTGCAAGAGAAGAAAAGTACTAACAAATTATATACTGAAAGGGTCTCAACTACAAATATACATACGGACTTGAAGTCATGAACTCATTTTAATTTTCTTGGGAACAAACTTTTTCTCGGAAAACCTTTCATAGCAATACAAATGAGGCAAATTGGTTATCTATCACATCCAACATTATAATTTGAGAATCAAGACAAACAAACCCACAAATTTCATTTCACTAATTTCACCAATATATATAGAAAGATGCAATATTTTTTGTTTGAATTAACAGTAGATGAGAGGGAGAGAGGAGGAGCACCTGGGTTCTCGGTCGAACCTGGAACGGTGTCGCTTGGAGTCGGAATCGCGGCCCTCCCGACGAGCCATATACGCTGCTGCTTCTCTGGGTCTTTGGGTTTCACTGTTTGTGTGTGTGTGTCCGAGTCCTCGCAAATTTATCATCTATCATTACACATTCAGATTTACTTCTTCTATCTACAGTTTGAGATGGGATTCTGGCCGCACGATCAACTTGTGATCAGGGTAGAACATATGATAAGACACTGCACACTGGATTTGGCCCCTTTCGCCTGCCTCTGATCTTATTCTCTTTTCTTTTCTATTATTTTTTACCCATCATTTTTTATTTTTTTATTTTTATAAATTAGAACTTTATTCAGATTAATTGCACATCGCAAACGCATACTATACAACAATTCTCACCATTAATTAAACTCTTACAGATAACTTACTTTACCGGCCAGATCCAGTTACCAAGTAACCCAGAAACTTTTATCTTCTTATAATTATTTTATAATGTTTATGTAGTAGTTTCAATCAATTTATAAATTAATTATTGTTAAAAAATATATAAAAATTAATTAAAATTATCACATCAATATTATTGAATAAAACACAGTATATAACATTATCACATCAATTTATTGCAATATTGCACCATATCAGGATTCAACATATGCATATATACTATTCATAAAACAAAATATTATTAGTATACATGCTCTAATTTAATATTCTAAAAAGAAAAAACTACATTTAGCTTTCTTAATCTACTACCATTGTTGCAATGTCATACAAATCTTTTTATTTAGTTTATATACCCTATTGATCTCCTATTGTAGTTGCAATGTCTCATTCCACTCTTAGAATGACAAAAATAGGTTGCATTAAAAAAAAAAGGAAAAAAAAATGAAAAAGAAAAAGTAAGACAAAAATCACCCACCAAATGGTCATGGATTATTATTATTATTTTGAATTTTCTACTGCTTCTTTTTTTTTTTTTCGAAATTTTTTGTAATATGAAGGGTATTATTATCATTTTTTTCTCACAAGAAAGAGGGATTTTAGAACCTTAATGGTAGATTAGAAAGGTATATTAACCAAATTGAAATATTGATGCGACATTTTAAATTGATGATAAACTGAAGAGGGTAAGTTTAGTTTCCCATTCTAAAAACCTTAAACCCCAATATCCACACAAAAAAAAAAAAACTTTTTTAGCACTTGAAGAAAAGGGCCTTATCAAATGGCCACCTCAATTTTCAAAAGTATGGTAGATGGTATATGTTTTGAGCGAAAATACAAAGATGGTACTTATGTTTATCTTTCATCCATAAATTTAATCGTGATTTGTGTCAACGCCTTTCAGAACATAACACATGTCCCATATAACTTAATAATATTATTTAAAAAAAAAAAAAAACTTGAACCCACGCCCCATAGCCAAATCACCCCAGGGCAAATGATGGTTTTGGCCATCCCAAATGACCAAATTTGGGCGTGGTTTCGGCCACCCCCATTTGGCTAAAAATAAAAAACCTTTGGGGATGATTGAAACCATCACTTGTCAACCATTGAGGGTGTCTCGAACCATCCATGTAATTTTGTTTTGTTTTTGTTAACTTTTTTTTAAATGTTTTTAAACATTTTATAATGTTTATTTATTTATTTTTAGTTTTAATTTAAAATAATAATAATAATGAGGCATATGGGTCACATGGTAGTTTTTGATTCGTTTAACTTGTCTTTTTGTTAAAATAAGAACCATCTCGATTTTTAGACTCAAGGTACATACTATCTATAATACTTTTAAAAATTGGGGCAACCATTTAATAATGAGCCTTATCACTAGTACCTCAAAAACATTTAACCAAAATTAAATTTTTTTTTTTAAAAAAAAACATTTCTTTAAATAAATGTCACTCAAAGTTAGATACTAGTTTTTTAAAAAAGTTTAAGAAGAACACGAGTCACATCTCAAATATAATCTACTTATCCATTTGAATAGACACTGACAAAAATTCTAACCCTAATTTGACCGACTTTGGCCAATATCATTATTGAATTATAATATAATACAACTCTTTAAATTGAAATTAAATACTTATAACCTAGTTAATTAATAAAACCTAAATGAAACTGAGGACCTACTTTATGTGACTTGTCCCACATCATTTTAGCTTTTAAATAATTTTACCAAGCAAGTATGCTCTTCCTAACTAATTAAAACAAGAAGTACGGGACACGTGTCGTAATCTCCAGACTCAAGCGGAATCCACTACAAATATGCATAGCAGGCTCCTGGAAAAAAAAATACCGTATTTTGCGCTGAGAAGAAAGAAAAGTAGGGGTGTCAACCCGGTCCAGTTTCCCGGTTTTTTATCAAAACCGGGAACCGGAACCAGGGCACCTCGGTTTTGAGAAATCGGAACTGGAACGGGGACCCCAGTTACCGGCCGGTTCCAGTTTTTCCCGGTCCGGTAACCGGTTTTTTAAGAAAAAAAATTTTGGGGCTTAGTTTAGGTATTGGGCTTAAAATAAGCCCATTTTTTTTCATAAGTTAGCTCTTTTTTAAAAAAATCTAGTAGTCTTTTTGTCTAAATTAAATGAGCTTTGTTGTGATTGTTCCAAATAATTATTACAACAATAAATATAAACTACCAACAATAAATATTTTATATATATTCAAACAGTATATTTCATTGTGAATCTAAGAAATTGTAAGAATCAAACTTTATACAAAGAAAGGCATCAAATAAGTGACCCAATTGACCAAATTTTCAGATGCTTAAGACCCCAACATAAAAAATGAACAACTACTGCAATCAACCCAATAAACCCAACATCAGAATTCCATCAAATCTTGTTTAGATGTTAATATTATACATTAAAGTAACAATATATATAAATATTACAACAATAAATATAAACTACCAACAATATATATATATATATATATATATATATATATATATATTCAAACAATATATGTCGTTGTTTTCCATTTTTCCTACTCTCCAAATTGATTGTCTGAAAATTTCAACTTAGCATAATAATATATATATTAATATATAAATATTATTAAATAAAATGGAAATCTGGTTCCCGGTTCCGATTTCGGTTTCCCAATAATTTTTGACACCCCTAAAGAAAAGCACTAAAGAGCGTTTTTTTTTTTTTTTTTTGTCTGAAAAGTTGTT
>NC_081544.1:3271266-3285471 GCF_901000735.1 Corylus avellana | reverse complement strand
AAAGTAACAATATATATAAATATTACAACAATAAATATAAACTACCAACAATATATATATATTCAAACAATATATGTCGTTGTTTTCCATTTTTCCTACTCTCCAAATTGACTGTCTGAAAATTTCAACTTAGCATAATAATATATATATATTAATATATAAATATAATAATATATAAATATTATTAAATAAAATGGAAATATGGTTCCCGTTTCCCGGTTCCGATTCCAGTTTCCCAATAATTTTTGACACCCCTAAAGAAAAGCATTGAAGAGCGTTTTTTTTTTTTTTTTTTGTCTGAAAAGTTGTTTTTTTTTTTTGACATGTTCGCACAAGAGGGGGGAGGGGAATTCAAACTAGTGACCTCCGCTTCATTAAGCGTGGTCTGAAAAGTTGTTCAACTTTCTTCTTTCCCGCGTAGAAACGAAGCCCTAATCCAAATCGCCGTTCATCGGAATCGTTGGTACTCATTGTCTGAAAAAGATCACAAATTTACTATCACTGGGTTGTGGGTTTTTCGATGGCCATTTCTTCGGAGGATACAGCATCAAGGTTGGTTGATCAAAACCTTTTCTTCTTTGTTTCCCTTTATTTGATCTATTGTTTCATTAGGGTTTTTCTGGGTTTATCCGGTAAAGGATTTTTGATTGTGTGGGTGTGGGTGATAATTATGGGTTTTGTGATTGATTAATAAAATAAAAATAAATACACTCTTCCTCTCCAGCCCCACTCCTCCGTAAGACCCGCCATTTTGACCCTTGGAGGCTACATGCATGCTCTGCGTCCAACCCGTCCTGAGTCCACTCGGCCACTCGAACCCTGTCAGACGCCTTGTCTGGACTCTCGACGAGGTGCAACTCTCACTCTCTTTGTTCTACGTCGACTCCTACGAGTGGACTTGGTGGTGCGTCCGCATCGTCCCTCATGTTCCTTTGCAAACCTGTGATCGTTTGATTTGTTTACTTTTTAGCAGTTTGACTAATTATTACTCTAATATGAATCAAAAAAAGGAAATTAATTAATTTTTTTTCTAATTTAATTAATTAGTTAATTAATATTATTAGTTAGATATAGTATTTCTAGGGTTTTCTCTGAAATTAATGTGAAGAAGGTTCATTGATGGTAGATCTAGAATTCCCTATCCTCTAGCCCAAACTCAGTAAAGTTCTCTCTCCGCCCCCCTCCCCCACCCTTGCACTACTGCTTGACGTCAGATCTCCGCCATTGTTGCATTTTTTTGGCTTTTCCTTTTTTGCATTCATTCTTAAAGTTTCGTACATCTTTTTATTGCAGTTGATTGTTGCATTTTTGCTTTGCATTAGTATTGATGTCTCTGCCATTTAGTTCTTGTAGGAAGAGGAAGTCTTGAAGTAGACAAGATGCTACTCTATCAGTTGCTGAGACCCTCGCCAAGTGGGAACAGCGTAATGCCCAGCTGGAGTCCTACAATAATGAGATCAAATCTGTTCGTAAAGCTCCAAGTATTAGGTTGAAGAAGGGATGCATGAAAGGGAAGGGAGGACCCGAAAACTCATCATGTAAATACAGAGGTGTTCGGCAGAGGACATGGGGTAAATGGGTTGCTGAGATTCATGGGCCAAAAGGAAAAAAGATGTGGCTTTGAAGTTTTGAAAATTCTGTTGATGCTGCCTTGTCTTACGACAAAGCTATAAGCCCGCCTCAACTTTCTAAATGATTGTTCAGCGACAACAACCTCATCAAGCATCTGTTTAACAACAACTCGGGAAAATTCTGGTTTTACAAATTACTCCGAAGATATAAGCATGAAGCTTGTTGCTCCCAATTTAAGAAACGAGAATGGGGAAGATAAATGGAGCAGTAATACTCTACATGCTGCAGTTACTGAAGCCTACTGCCACACCAAGTAGTACACAGCAGGCAAAAGAAGCAAATGATGAGTGGTCTTCGGAGGAAATTGACGCTTTCTTGAAAACAAATCCAATCCATGATATTGAATCGGTGTTGGGTCATGATGTTGGCCAGTTTTGGTTCTCTGCCATTGAGAGTATGAATGATACGACAGCAAACGCCTTCTTGAGTTTTTAGACTTCAAATTGCTGACTGAACTGATTCTTTGAGTGTTTTAGATTGGGGAATTGGTTTCATTTTTTGTATAACAATTATACCACTTTAGGGTACATCATTTTCAGTTGTATATATAAGATTATCAAATTTTTGGTTATGCATTTATTGTTGGCTTACTGCTTTGATTTACTGCATATTTCTACCTTGTTTCTTATTTAATTAGTCGTTTAACATTGTTTGTTGTCATCTACTTCTAGGACCTTCCTTGGCCGTAGAATCTATCAAATATTGAGTAATAAACTTAAATTCTTATAAAATATCTTCATAAGTCTTTCTTCTTCTTTTTTTCTTGTATTTTATTAAGTTTAAAGAGTTCGTGTCTTTTAGTTTCTCATTCATCCGAGAGTTACATGAGATTTATTATGTACGCATATATTGAAGTTACATAGGTTTTACTATGTATGTGGCAATTATATTTATATATGTAATATAAATGAGTGAATTGAATTGACCAAAAAACCTGTAAAGAAAAATAGGATCGCTTGCTAGTAGAGCTTAGTCCTAAATGACGTTTGAAATTTCAATCGTTAAAAATCAGTAATATTGTATTAAACAAAAATATATTATTTAACTTTTTTTTCCGTGGGATTTCAGACATAGATGTTATCCATATGTCATTTGTTATGTAGTAATTTTTTTTGCAAAGAGTAGGTGTAAAATTAGTGTTTTTCTTTGTAGTTTTTTGGGGTTAAATTTATCTTTTAGGAAAATAACTTTTATAGAAAGAAAATCACAGAAGCTTTGAAAAAAAAGGAAATACAAAAAAGACCACACCTAGAAAATCCCTGAATATATCGAGGAAGACGTACGTACATAAAAATGTGAATTACTTAATAGTTAATACTTAACTAAAGTTAAGAGAGATAAGGCTAAAAGTTGACTAAAACATACAACGACATAACCCCATTTTACCTGTGAAAATTGATTTCTAAGGCATTTTTTACAATCTTCAATTTTTAATTTATTGGTAGACTTTTACAGTGTTCAATTCGTAAAAGGAATATCTATCTATTGCATCTCTCTCATGCACTCCATTTTTTACTATAGCATACACAACTATATACAAGGGTAGAACAAATAGATTAACGCTAAAAATTCTGACAGCTCTTAACAAAGAACATATCTATTGGAATGTGTCCCTTATCTTTTGGAGATATCTTCTGCTTTTTACCTTTGCTTTGGCTCCCAATGTTTTCCTTCCGGGAAAACCTGATGAGGTTTCAAATTTGTCAATTTTCAGATCAAATGCTTATTTCTGCTAAAAGTATAGATAAGAAAAATAAAAAATAAAAAATAAAAAAAATAATTGAGTAAAATAATCTTCTATCAACCATCTCCTTTAACCTCCCTTCCGCTGATCTCCAAAATTTGTACATTTGTGAATTGAGCAAGTCACCATAGATGGAAAAGGTTAAGTATTATGAAGAACGCATTCACTAAATCTAGCTACTTGTCATGCCATGCAGCAAGAGTATTTAATGAATCAAGTTTTGGGAAATATTATGAAGAACGCATTTGTGTGAGTTTAATATTTTATCCCAAAAAAAGTTAAGCTGTCTACGTTACACTCAAACCCAACCTGTTTTTCAATCAGTTTTAAGTACCAAATTACCAGAACTACAATGTAATAATCACAATACCTGTGCCTCGGCATTAGAGTTCTAGTCTCACTGCGAGATTCCTCCTTCTGAAGTCTCTCAGCAAGATGAAAATCAGAGTGTTCTTGCCTCTCCTCAACAAATCCTAGAGGTAATTCAAACCCGCATAGTGAACACTTGTAATCATTTACCCACAAAAGTAGCTCTCCCTGATTGGATGAAGAAACTGCCTCGTCATCCAGCAAGTTGGCCCTCTTGTTCACTTCATCTAGGCTGTTACATCTAAACTCCACAGAAGATGAATCTGCTTCCAACAACCCAGTCACTGCATTTTGACGAGATTTTGGGTGTGGTGAATTCACCTACACAAAAGGCAAAATCCAAAGAAGAAAAACAAACTCTTAAGTAAATCAACAAGTTAGGAATAAACTAGAAAGCATTGCAATATGAACATCTACATTTTTTTTTTTTTTGGCAAATTATAAACATCTACATGATCTACTTAAAAACTAAGAAATGCCCACTAATTTACATTTTTCAAAATTTAAAATACAAGCCTGAGGGGTTCTAGCAAATCTCTCTCTGCAGGAAAGAGGTTTGACGTTCTAGGGCTGTTCTAAAAGCGTAGGTATACGCTTTGGACAGCTACACATCAGAAGATTTTAACTATTTCATAATCTTATTAAAATTAATCAACTGTGAGTTTCTGCCAACATAAACAGGTCAGAGAATCAGCAAACTATTTTTTTGCTAGAAAGAATGGTTCTTTTTGTTCTCAGTAGTTGGGTGTGTTTGGTTCTTCCAGAATTGATGACTCAGGATCTTTCCACACTGAGTGGTAGATTTCGCAACAAGGGGAATGGCTCCAATATGTTTGTTCTGGGGCTCATGGATGGAGCAGAATCAAAGAACATTTAAAGGAAAAGAACTTTATGAAGCGAGCTTAAGGGACTACTCTTTGTGAAATCTGTCCATGGACTTTGGCTTTCATCCATAACAATAAACATCTTTCAAAACTTGTTGCCAATTTTTTTTTTTTTTTTTTTTTTCTCTTTTTGCTTGGTAAACCCAATGTGTACCCTGCAGGATTAGAATTTGCAACCTGTCGCCCACCATTCCACATTTTAGGTAGGTGGAACTGTGCAAGTGCCATTTGGCTAAAGCCCATTGCCAATTTGTTGACACCTCCAATGCTTAATTGTCCTTCCTTTTCATTAGATGGTTTCTCTTGTATATTTTTGTGTACTTGGGTTTCATCCACTCAGCATTTTCAAAGAGTTCTACTACAATTAAAAAAAAAAGATTCTAGTCTTGGTCAAGATTAGAACCAGTCTTTAAAATTCTCACATACCTTGTTGCTAATAGTGTGCTTGTCTTCCAAATCTGGTAAGTGGCTGCCGTCCAATAAATCTCTATCTTCATAACTACATATCTCATGGCTATCAACAATTGAGCCCAGGGAACTATTATCACTGGTACTTTTCCTATTTGCAACTCCCGATATAAGAAAATCGGTGAGAGTTTTTTGTCTAGTTTCAGATGGAGCACCAACCATGTCTGTATTAAATTGAGACAACCGCAGGCCTGAAATAAGCAATACAACTGCATTGTCATACTCTAAGCCTTACAAGGTGCAAGATTCAATTTTATCATGGTCCCCTCTCCGCCCTATCCCCCCCCCTCCATGGTAAAATGAATAGATACTGTACTTTTCTTTCGTAAAGAAGAATATTAATAGCAAATTCTATGGTACCTATCAGTCTCAAAGACACAGGAAGTTCATCCTTTAGCAGCTTTGAAGCATATTTCAAAATATCCTCACTTGAGCAAATATACTTTTGCAAAGTTACAGCTCTGGTTCTAACCTGTTGTGGCACATAGTAAACACGGATTACTCATTAGTGATTACTAAATGAGGGGCAGGAATAAATTAGAAGAAGAACAAACAAGGCAAAGAAGTAATAAAATTGTCAGAGAGAAAATAGACTACAAGTCAAGCATAAACCACCCTTCTCCACTTCTGAAGAAAAAGTAAATAAATAAAAGGTTGCAAAGGAGCAGGGAAGTTAAGCAGAATTGCTAAAAGAACTACACCAGAAAAAGGTTGCACATCAAATCTTGCAAGTAGGTATTGACTGACTTCATAAAAAGAATCGTAAAGGAGGATCAAAAAATACCTCAAAAGATGCTGTTTTTAGTTTAAGAGTCAATGTTCGCCCCAAAAGACCTTCTTTCTGCATGTCAGAAGAAAGCATCTCCGCAAGATCAGCTGCAAACACAACCTTAAACCTTAACAAGGCTAACTTTTGCGCGGGGGTGGGGGGGGGGAATCCAATTATTTTCAAACACAATTTAGTCAGAAAGTCTTACATATTACCTATACGATGCCCATAATTGATAACAGATCTATAATTTTAAGAAATTTAGCACCTTTAAACACAACTTTAGATGCCAGTCAGCATAATTTTCATGAGGCTGTGACTGAAGGTTTAAGCAAAACCCAAGAAGTTGGAACAAAGAATGCAACTTGGCTGAGTCGAATCAACCCAGCCTTATTCTTAAAAATCTGGAGTCTTGGTTTAAAAATTTTAGATGTGTTTTTTTCTGCTGAAAAATTGGCTGGGCAGAATTCTAGAGTGAGAAATCTCAAACCAAACTAAGCACAATTGACCGCATGTTTTATTACAAAGAAATATTTAAAAATATAATAATTAAGCACAAGACGACTTACATAATTTCTGATGCAGAAATGCCTCATCATCTGTCGCGGAAAATGTTCTCTCATTACTGATACTCTTCCGTAACATGACTTGAGGGGTTTCAGTTTTCCCAAGCCCCAATGCCACAGAGAGGAAAAAATCTGCAATGAATAGACAATGTGGTCATTGTGGTGATATACTAAATAAATAAATTTAAAAAAAAAAAAAAAAAAAAAAAAACAACAACAACAACAATAGATCACAATCAAAAGGGTACAAGATAAGACGGGAAGAACATGTAGAGGATTAAGTAAAAAAGAAAATTATAAATCGAACAACCACTGCTCTTAATTGTTTTGAAGAGTACACTACATAACGAATTCCAAAATAAACAGAGTGAACAATATCTGTTTAAATGAGAACAACCATTGGTCATTGGTCCCCCCCTCCTTTCCCTTCCCCAAAAGGGTAAAAGAAGGCAAAGAAGGAGCATAAACTCTAGTAAAGGGGGAAACGGTACAAAGAGGAAGCAGATCTTTAACTGAGGCAAGGTGCTCTAATCATATAAAATACAGGGTATGCTAAGATGTGAGGGTATAATTCGATAAGATGTGAGAGTATAATTTCTATGTTCTTTCGACAATATAACAGGTACAAAAAAACAACATGTTTATGGTGAATCAAAGAAAACAGTAGAAAGAACCGACCAGTGTTCTAACCTGCTGTAGAACGAGAAAATAATGCACAGAGGAAATCACCCTTTTGCAGCATATCCTCACATGTATTGATTCCAAAAACATCCCTTAAAATATGTTCAGTGACCTTACCAATGCCCCCAATCTGTAAAAAAAGTTTGCCCAAGTGTGTGATAAGAAATGTAAATTAAATTGAGACTTCATAACTACATATAACAAAAGGGGGAAAAAAAAAACTTTCATTCTGCAAGCTCTAACTTTATCAAGTAAATAAATCATGTCCCTCCGCTGAAGTAGATCAATAATTCACAAATATACCTTTCGTATGGGAAGTGAGGATATAAATGTCATGACAGCCAACCGGTCATTTGGTAAGATGAATTGTCCATTTGGCTTATTTATATCTGAACAAACCTGAAAAAACAAATATATGGAGGAAGATTTATATAAAGACGTAACATACATAAGCAATCTTAATCACTTTTGACTTAACTGTGTTAACACTATGCAAAACTAAAGTTAAGAGATACAGCTAAAAGGTGACACAAACACAGATATGTGTAAACCCTCTTTACCTGCAAAAAATTATCTAAAAACATTCAAAAACAAAATAATGGAACATAAGAGAGAGATAAGACAGTTAAGATGTATGTGAACCATCAGTTATTGCAGATGTTAAGCTTGTCCTTGATTTGATTTCCCCTATTTTATGGTTTTACTAACTAGCATACCACCACACTGTGGGCACATAATGTGATTCTGTATTATTCTTAAGAACTCATAACATGGCAGCAATATTCTGCCACCTCCAGAAAGCACATCTTAAACTATATACCCCAAAACCTCATCTTACGATTGAATTTAGGGCTGTTCCTGAAATTTTTCATATATTCTCATTTTTATCTTTCTTCCCCAATAAGCTTCTCATCACAGCTTTTCTTAACCTCCAAACAATTTGATTCTTGACTTCAAAGCAGTCTACTCTATATTTCATAGGCAGGCCTAGTTTTGTGCTATAAGCAATGCATGTAGTTTGACTTGAATACAATGGGAAGCATGCTATCAAAACCATTTTTCCAGCCACCAAAAGTTGAATTCTTCCCTCAAGATGCAAAGAAAAGCCTTCCATCTTTTACACCAAACCTAAAATAAAATATTTTATGGTAGATATACCTAATATCTATTCGTGGCAATGAACTTCCCCATGAAATAAAATGACTTGCCTTATTGCAAAAAATGTGAAGTTCTCTAATAAATTATGCAAACTTCTATTTATTTGCTATATGCCTCAATTTTATTTTTATTTTTATTTTTTTTGTGTTGAAAAGGCATATGGTGGATTCCATGCAGGATACACACACACAGAGAATATCAAGAAAATAGCCAGCAGAACCTTAGCAAGTAAGCGGTTTGGTCCCACTCCAGCACTACACATAAGACCAGTCTCTTCATAAACAGAGGTTCTGAGTTCTTCAGCAATCTTCGCAAAGGCAGAGTACCAAAACAAGAGGTTTAACATTAAAAGCTTGTCACTATTAATGAACGCAATGAAGGTATGTAAAAAATACAAAATCTAGCATGCACAGGCAATAAATCAATTATATGCGCTAACTTACTTCTCCACTGGTAATGCCCCTTTGTTTGCAGACATTAGTTATGTCAAGGTATGCTTCATCCAAACTAGCAGCCATGAAGTTGGGATCATACTTCTGAAAAACTAACAACGAGAAATACAAGCAAAGTAATGATCAGCAATTAACAAACGAGCTGCATCACAAATCTTTCTTGAATTTAGAACATCATACCTTTCCTAGTCAAATCACTGTAATAAGTATACTTCTTAAAATCTACGGGAACAAAAATTAACTCCGGACATAATTTACGTGCAATGAAACCAGGCATTGCAGCACGAACCCCAAATCTCCGTGCCTGCAGGGTGATCAGATCAGGTTTAACGAAAAACTTGCTGAAGCAAAGCGAAGATAAAGGCAATCAAAATTTTAAAAGGGGATTGGCAAGTCAATCCAAAGACCGAAAACATCAAAACTAACAAAGAAGTATACATGAAATAGCCATAATTTCATTAATGACCTCCTTTAAAGATTTCAGTAAGCATCCCAAACCTCATAATTGGCGGTGGAGATCATAGACATGCCACCAACGGCCATTGGCTTGCCCTTTAACATTGGGTTACTTAATGTCTCAACAGCAGCATAAAAAGCATCCATATCTACGTGCAGCCAAATCCTCGTCAAGTCACGTGTAGCTTCTAGCTCTAAAATTCTCCTATCAGCCACCTGCAAATAGGATAAACCACAAACCAGAAACTGAATGCCCACATAGCCAACATAGGCGGGAAAAATGGGGATGCTTGAAATGAATTCTGCACACTACTCTGTAATCAGAGCACAAAAAGGGACAGTTCTGATTTGTAATAAAGTCAGCACTCATGGCAATTGTAATTTACAACCAAAAAGATTTAATCTATCCATAAATAGGTTTCATACATCATTAATAAAAACATGGCAAAGCCTAAGATCATGTCTTACTACATCACAAACAAAATATGTGAAAATACCGTCCGATTGTTAGATATATCGGCTGCCGTGAGCATCGCGCATTGAGCACGCATGCTCTCGAGTTTCCGCCTCGTAAAGGCCTCCTTGCGTTCCTCATTCTCGAAATACTTAGATCCTTTGCTCATCTCATACACTATTCTTTGCACTCTCTCTTTGTCCACCCCATCCATACCTAAAATCCTCACAAAATAACACATCACATATTTAAAAGAAAAAAAAAAGTACACAAAAACCAATAATTCCAAGATATAATTGAATTCGTTTCATAAGAAAATCAAACCAACGGCAACGATGAAAAATGGTTAGTCAATTTAATAGACATATAATAGAAGGATAAAAGTAGCAAAAAAGAAAGGGAAATTGGAAGGACGGAAACGTGCCTGCTTTAGCGTTGGTGAAGACAGTGTGGTACGACTGCCATGGCTGAGGCGTGTCGCCTGATGTGCTTTCGCTCTTCTCCATCCCCCTCTTTTTTTCTCTCCCTCGCTTCAAATGCTTGTTCAAGAAGATTGAAGAGGAAGAGTGTGAGGCGGAGAGCGCCAAATATTGGGACGAAAGGAGAGGATTGACACGTGCTTTCCAAAAAAAAAGAGGTTAAATATAAAATTACTAATCAAATTTTTATGGTCAATTTTTTTTTTTTTTTTCAAAATATATATATATTGTTTTTTTGTTTTTTTTTTTGGGAGGGGCATACGTTCAAATATTGTTAATATATTATTCTCAATTAATATTACTTGGGTGGAAATTTTTTGGAAGCACAATTGAAACATAGGCCATCTTATGCTTCAACAAGTATTTGGAATGTAAAGGGTCGTCTAAGGAAGGGCTAGTGTGACCACTGACCACTGACCACTGACCACCTCCTTCAAAGTCAAACATAGGCAAACTCCTTCAAATTTTTTTACTAAATAGAACAATCATGAAGTTATGGTAATATGATTGATGATTTGAAGACTTTACTAAATAGTTTCCATTTATGGCATGTGCAACACGTCCAACGAGAAGGTGATATGGCAACTCATTGCTTGAAAAAAAACGTCATAGCAAATATGGATGTAACAACATCATGGTGTTATTCATGATATTGTAATCTCATAGAAAACAGGTCCTTTTCAATCCATTTAGGACTGAGAGTATTCAATCAAAGGCTTAAGATTTCTTAAATCTTAAGGCCTCAAATGGGACATATGTCACACTACTAAATTAATAATTATTTATAGTTTTAAAAAAAAAATAGTAATAAGGGGTGGCTAGCTACCCCATTTTTTACCTAGGGGGTGGCCGAGCCGGCCAATCTAGGGTAGCAGAAGCCACCCCCTAGGGCAAAAATGAGGTGGCCAACCACCCTAGATCATTTTTTTTTTTTTTAATGCTTTGGCCATTGAGGGTGGCCGAACCACCTCCAAGGGCCATGGGGTGGCTTCGGCCACCCCAGACTAGCCCCTAGTGGTGACTGGCCACCCCCTAGGGGAAAAATGGGGTCGCATTTTTTTTTTCTCCCTCGCTTCAAACGCTTGTTCGAGAAGATTGAAGAGTGTGAGGCGAAGAGCGCCAAATATTGGGACGAAAGGAGAGGATTGACACGTGCTTTCCAAAAAAAGATAAAAATTAAATATAAAATTACTAATCAAATTTTTATGTTCAAATAACTAATCAACCGTCCATGCGCCTCTCCATCACCTTTTACGATCTGTACTCTTCCATCCTTGTGCCTTCGCCCTCGAGCGTGTACCACACGCGCCGCCATGACGTGCATGGGAAACACGCGCCTCTGCCATTGATACTTGTTGCCTTTTTTTTTTTCTTTTCATAAGTATTGAAAAGCAATTGATTGTTGCCTTTTTGCATTAATTCTTAAAGTCTAATATACCTTTTATTGCAATTGATTATTGCCTTTTTGCTTTGCATAAGCATTGAACAATCTGTGTGTAGAATTTTGCAAAGATCCAGGTGCTAACACGATGTTCTTGCAAGAAGAGGAAGTAGAGAAGTAGAGAAGACCGAACTCTATCGATTGCTGAGACTCTCGCCAAGTGGGAAGAGTGTAATGCCCAACTGGAGGCTTACAATAATGAGATCAAATCAATTCGTAAAGCTCCAAAAATTGGGTCGAAGAAGAGATGCATGAAAGGAAAGGGAGGACCCAAAAACTCATCATGTAAATACAGAGATGTAAGGTAGAGGACATGGGGTAAATGGGTTGCTGAGATTCGTGAGCCAACGGAAAAAAGGTTGTGGCTTAGCAGTTTTGGAAATGCTGTTGATGCTGTCTTGTCTTATGATAAAGCTGCAAAAGCACTGTACAGTTCTCGTGCCCGCCTCAACTTTCCAGATGCTTGTTCAGCAACAACCCCATCAAGCATCAGTTTAACAGCAACTCCGGCAAACTATGGTGGCACAAATTACAAAGAAGATATAAGCATGAAACTTGTTACCCCCAATTTAAGAAACAAGGATGGGAAAGATGAATGGAGCAGTAATACTCTACATGTTTTAGAAACTGAAGCGGCTGTTGCTGCTGCCACACCAAGTTGTTCGTAGCAGACAAAAGAAGCAAAGGATGAGTGGTGTAACATTGAACAATAATCAAGCGGTTTTTAGGATTTGGAGCAAGAGTATTGAATGAATGATATGTGGTCTTTGGAGGAAATTGACGGTCTCTTGGAAAGAAATCCAATTCATGTTATTGAATCGGTATTGGGTCATGATGCTGGCTATCTTTCGTTCTCTACTGTTGAGAGTATGAATGATATGACAACATGCACCTTCCTGAGATTTTAGATTTGAGTAAATATATAAGTTAGATAGGCAAGTAGCTAGAGTATGAAAAACGTTATGCCGACTCCAAAAACTTGTTTATCACAATTTATACAGAATTAATACTATGAAGCAATAAACAATTCAATCACCCAAAATATATAAAGCAATAAAGAGGCAGACACACATATTTTGGTTACGAAGAGGAAAACTTTTAGAAACCGATCTAAAAGTAAAACCTCTCCAGAGCAGCCAAACCCAGAAAATCACTATCAAAAGATTATCCAGGGATTATAGACACTAGGAACACTTACAACCCTTTGCAAGACCTTGGCTCTGTAAGATCAACAAGCCTACAACTCGTTTTCTTGCTCACAATCTTCTTCAACGTGATTCTCCTTTACCGGACCCTTCCGATGGACTTCTCAACTGTAGATTTATCAAAAGAATAACTAAAACTCTAAGAGATTCAATTTAATGCTCACCACATATGATTTTTCTTAGCACAGCCTCCGACGAACTCTCTGGGATGAAAAATTCGTCAATCTCTCTGCTATAATGATGTATATATACCCCCGACAAAACCCTAGACCTAACCAACTTAAAATCACGTTTTTGGGCCTAAAACTTACAGGGTGTCTGGACAGGTTAATGGGCTGTCCAGACAGGGCCTTGCGGAGCAAAAATAGAGTTTCTGAAAATGCGGTTCAGACCCAGGAAAGGCATGTCCGGACAGGGCATGCAATGGGTGAAACAGCATTTTGGAAATGTTGTCCAGCCTTGATCAACTGCTCCTATCGATGAGCGTTTGTGGTCCGATTGAGCTGAAATTTTGCAGGGATGTTCATAACACATGAATCTATATTATGAACGGTAAAGATTGGATTCTGAGCATTCTATATTAGTGTTTGAGCCCATAAACAGTAGCCTATGTATTTTGAAACTGAATTAAGCCAACACAAAAACTAACAAACTCCCCCTTTGGCAATTCAGTGACAAAACCAAAATGCCGAGCTAATCCCATCATTTCCCCATATTTACTCCTCCTTTTTGTCACAGAATGACAAAAGGTCTTCATGTTTCCTGAAACACTTCACAAAATACATTAAGGCATATGTGGAACAAGAAGACATAAATAAAACTCATGATAAAAAAAATGACGTATAATGCATGATCATAAATAAACATCAGCAAAACCCCCCCTCAATATATGACTCAATTAACAAGAAGAAACTGGAAATCCAAAACATGTTTCTCCCCCTTAAAAGTCAAATGAACACACATGACATACACATCAATGACTCATATATTACATAATGAATATCCCAAACATGCTTCAAATATGCAAAATATACATAAGACTAGAAATGACAAGAAACTCATATTGCTTAACCCAAGCCAAGAAAATGTTCAATTCAACCCATGCTTGTGTGATGTGTGTGTAAGTCATCCAAAGAGAAAAAATTTCAACTTACAAAATGAGGAGAAAGTTTCACCACCATAAGATTTTGACAAGTATATCAAATCAAAAGTCAAACCTTATCATACTAGGGCCTAGCCACTCTCATCCTATACATTTTTCTTTGTAACACATTTTGCACAAGTTTGACACAGTGAAATAAATTCCTTTTGGAATATGATTTTTTTATTTTATTTGTTTTACTATCTTGATTATTTTTTTTCTTTCAGAAAGTGTCCTTAAACTTTTGGTGCTTTTCACAAAAGAGAAAGCATGAATTTTTAAGCCCTAGGTTCAACTAGCATATGG
>NC_081544.1:3250331-3267110 GCF_901000735.1 Corylus avellana | reverse complement strand
GCTCTCTTGGAAAGAAATCTAATCCATGATATTGAATCAGTATTGGGTCATAATGCAGACTATTTTTGGTTCTCTGCCATTGAGTGTATGAATGATATGACAGCAGACGTCTTCCTGAGTTTTTAGGTTTTAGTAAATATATAAGTTAGATAGGCAAGCAACTTGAGTATTAAAATTATTTTGGATTATGAGGGAGATAGATATGCAGACTCAGATTACTGACTGAGCTGATTCTTTAAGGGTTTTAGATTGAGGAATTGACTTTATTTTTTGTATAACAATTGAGCGTAGAATTAGAATTCTCTTTCCTTAATACTTCCACTCCAAAATTCTTCCTCTCCGCCCCCTCCCCCACCCATACCCTATGTGCCCCCCATCGGCTAATGCTTAAGGTAAGATATACTGCTTTTATGTTTGAGTTTTTGAGCTTAGATCTTCTGCTTTTTTGTTTGAGTTTTTGAGCTCAGATCTACTGCTATCTATCAATCACAACCATCCACGTGCCTCTCCATCACCTTCTACGGTCTGTACTCTTCCATCCTTTCGCCCCCGCCCTTGCGCTTGTACCACACGCGCCGCCATGACGCGCAAGGGAAACACGCGCCTCCGCCATTGATAATTGTTGCATTTTTTTTCTTTTCACTAATATTGAAAAGTAATTGATTGTTGCCTTTTTGCATTGATTCTTAAAGTCTCATATACCTTTTACTGCAATTGATTATTTATTTTTCGCTTTGCATTAGCATTGAACAATATGTATGTCGAATTTTGCAAAGATTCAGGTGCTGACTAAATGTTCTTGCAGGGAGTGGAAGTCTCGAAGTAGAGAAGACTGAACTCTATCGGTTGCTGAGACCCTCGCCAAGTGGGAAGAGAGTAAGGCACAGCTGGAGTCTTGCAGTAATGAGATCAAATCAGTTCGTAAAGCACTAGGAATTGGGTCGAAGAAGGGATGCATGAAAGGAAATGGAAGACCCGAAAACTCATTATATAAATATAGAGGTGTTAGGCAGAGGACATGGGGTAAATGGGTTATTGAGATTCGTGAGCCAAAGGGAAAAAGACTATGGCTTGGCATTTTTGAAAATGATGTTGATGCTGCCTTATCTTAAGATAAAGCTGCAAGAGCAATGTACAGTTCTCGTGCCCGCCTCAACTTTCCAGATGATTGTTCATTAACAATCGCATCAAGCATCTGTGTAACAGCAACTCCGGCAAGCTTTGGTCGCACAGATTACTCTAAAGATATAAGCATGAAACTTGTTACCCCCGATTTAAGAAACGAGGATGGGGAAGTTGAATGGAGCAGTAATATCTGCATGCTGGAAAAACTAATGCTGCTGCTGCTACTGCCACACCAAATATTACGTAGCAGGCAAAAGAAGCAAAGGATGAGTGGTGTAACATTGAACAAGAATCAAACAGTTTTTAGGATTTGGGAGAAGAGTATTCAACGAATGAAATGTGATTTTTGGAAGAAATTGACATTCTCTTGGAAAGAAATCCAACCCATGATATTGAATTGGTATTGAGTCATGATGTTGGCCAGCTTTGGTTCTCTATCGTTGAGAGCATGAATGATATGACATCAGACGCCTTCCTGAGTTTTTAGGTTTAAGTAAATATATAAGTCAAATAGGCAGACAGCTGGAGTATTATAATTATTTTGGATTATGAGGGAGATAGATATGCTGACTTAGATTGTTGACTGAGCTAATTCTTGAAGGGTTTTAGATTGGGGAATTGGCTTCATTTTTTGCCCTAAAGTTCTTCCTCTCCGCCCCCCTCCCACACCCACCCATACTCTATGTGCCCCCCACCGGCTACTGCTTAAGGTCAGATCTACTGCTTTTTTGTTTTGGTTTTTTAACTTAGATCTACTGTTTTTTTGTTTAAGTTTTTGAGCTCAGATCTACTGCTATCTCTCAATCACAACCATCCACGCGCCTTTTCATCACCTTCTGCGGTCTGTACTCTTCCATACTCTCGCCTCCACCCTTGTGTGTGTACCACACGCACCGCCACGACGTGCGTGGGAAACACGCTCCTCCGCCTTTGATACTTGATGCCTTTTTTTCTTTTCACTAGTATTGAAAAGCAATTGATTGTTGCATTTTTGCATTGATTCTGAAAATCTCATATACCTTTTATTGCAATTGATGATTGCCTTTTTGTTTTGCATTAGCATTGAACAATCTGTGTGTAGAATTTTGCAAAGATCCAGGTGCTGACTCGATGTTCTTGCAGGAAGAGGAAGTCTCGAAGTAGAGAAGACCGAACTCTATCGGTTGCCGAGACCTCGCCAAGTGGGAAAAGAGTAATGCCCAGCTGGAGTCTTGTAGTAATGAAATCAAATCAGTTCGTAACGCTCTAGGAATTGGGTCGAAGAAGGGATGCATGAAAGGAAAAGGGAGGACCCGAAAACTCATCATGTAAATATAGAGGTGTTAGGTAGAGGACATGGGGTAAATGAGTTGCTGAGATTCATGAGCCAAAGGGAAAAAGGTTATGGCTCGGCAGTTTTGAAAATACTATTGATGCTGCCTTGTCTTAAGATAAAGCTACAAGAATAATGTACGGTTCTTGTGCCCGTCTTAACTTTCCGGATGATTGTTCATTAACAACCGCATCAAGAATCTGTTTAACAGCAACTCCGGCAAGCTCTGGTTGCAAATTACTCTGAAAATATAAACATAAAGCTTGTTACCCCCAATTTAAGAAACGAGGATGTGGAAGATGAATGGAGCAGTAATATCTGCATGCTGCAGAAACTGAAGTTGCTGCTGCTACCACACCAAGTAGTACGCAGCATGCATAATAAGCAAAGGATGGATGGTGTAACATTGAACAAGAATCAAACGGTGTTTGGGATTTGGGACAAGAGTATTCAATGAATGAAATGTGGTATTTGGATGAAATTGACGCTCACTTGGAAAGAAAGCGTCAATTGTCATAGCAAATATGATTGATTGATGATGGTAATATGATTGATGATTTGAAGACTTCACTGAATAGTTTCCATTTATGGCATGTGTAACACGTCAAACGAGAAGGTGATATGACAGTTCATTGCTAACAAAAAGCGGCTCTCCAACAATTGTTATAGAAATATGGATGTCACAATATCGTCATGTTATTCATGATATTGTAATTTCATAGGAAACAGATCCTCTTCAATTCATTTAGGATTGGAGAGTATTCAGTTAAAGGCTTAGATTTCTTTTCAGGTATCCTAAGGCCCCAAATGGGACACATGTTCTACAACCAAAATAATAATAAAATATTATTTATAGTTTAAAAAAAATTAAAAAAAAAAACAAAATAATAATAAAAAATAAGGTGTGGTGGAGCCGGCCGGTCTGGGGTGGCCAGCCACCCTAAATCAATTATTATTATTATTATTTGATTTGGCCCTTGGGGGTGGCCGAACCTCCCTGAAGGGCCATGGGCTGACTTCGCAACCCCCCTAGGGCAAAAATTGGGTGGCCAACCACCTTAAATCAAATTTTTATTTTTTTGATTTGGCCCTTGGGGGTGGCCGAACCTCCCCCAAGGGCCATAGGGTGGCTTCGGCCACCCCCTAGGGCAAAAATTGGGTGGCCAGCCACCCTAAATCAAACTTTTATTTTTTTGATTTGGCTATTGGTGGTGGTTCCCAAGGGCCATGGGGCGGCCGATCACATCTGTAGGGAAAAAATGGGGTGGCTAGCCACCCTAATTTTTTTTTTTTTTTTTTTAAATTTTGTTTTTAATTTATTTTTTAACTATAAATAATATATTTTTATTATTATAGGAGTAGAACAAGTGTCCCATTTGGGGCCTTAAGATTTCTGAAAAGAAACTTAGCCTTTAACTAGACGGACTGGAGATGATTGGTTTCCATTTTCCAATCTCATAGAATGTTTATTTTTTAAAAGTTTAATGAAATCATTAAATTTTCATTAATAAAATAAAATATTATTCTCCAAATCTGTTTTTATCTTTTTGGTAAAATAAATTATTATAAGTACCGTTTAATTAGTCGTATACTAAAATCAACACATGCGATCGAAACTCGTAACAACAACAAACTAAAATCAACAGCATCTCATAGTAAGTATTAATATATAAAATATCAAACAAATAAAGAATGATAAAACCAATAAGCAAAAGAATAGAAATGATGAAAGAAAAATAAGAGAAAAAATAAATATAAAAAAAGTGGGTCGTGCTATACTTTAAAATTTTAAACATGTTAAGGCACTTTCTTTTATTTTTTTTTAATCTAAACGTTTATAGCATGGTAAATGGCCTCCTCTTATTTTATTTTTCTTGAGGCTTTTTATTAATTTTTTGTTGTTGATAAAGTTAATATAAAAGGTATTTTGGGCCTTTAATAAATGATGAACTTTAAAGTGGTAGCATAATGAATTAAGATCCTCTCAATTTCATTTGAATCGGAGATAATTTGTTTATAATCTTAATTGGCATAGCCATTAAGCCGGATAGGGCTAGTAGCTACGGCGGTCTCAAAAGTGAGTTATTATTTATAAAAGAAAAAAAAATGGTTAAATTCACTTTACTCTCTGAAGTTTCAGGAGTTTTTCAATTTGAATCTTAATGTTTAATATTTCAAAAAATTTCAATTCATAGCCTTTGTTACTAATTTTCGTCTAATTAGACGAAAATCATAGGTTTTAATGAGGGTAATTACGTAATTTTATAGGTTTTAATAAGGCCAAAATTAAAATAGAAGGCATCAAAATTTCACATGAGACGCACGTGAGATGATTTCCGTTCAATTAGACGGAAATTAGCAACGGATGGTCTGAATTGAAAATTTTTGAAACATTAGGGGGGTACATTGCCAATTTTTAAACACTAGGGTTTGAATTGAAAAACTCCTAAAACTTCATGGGTAAAGTAAATTTTTTTTTTTTAAAAAAAATGAAGTGAGTTGTTGAGTGTGGATAGAATCAAATGTTTTGTTTTATTTGAGATTTTCATATTACAATGGCACAATCTACTAGGTGGTGTTTGGTAAATGTGTTGGCCTATACACTGTAGTTGATGTAGATTGATGTGAAAAAAAAAAAGTAAGAATGTTTTGTATAAAAAATGAAAAAGTGGTATGGAAAAGTGAAAATTTTTGTTTTGTAGTGATATTTTTATTTGAATAATAATAAACAGTAAATGATGTAATATAAAAAGTGAAAAAATTAAATATTTTGATGTTAAGTTTTTTGGGAAATGGTGATGAACAGTATCTAAGCCAGCTCCAACCCCTTTACCAAACAAAAATTTTGTATTTGAGAAATTTGGAGGTCCTGACACGTACATCAAAAATCCTGAGAAATTTGGAGGTAAGTCCTTATCAATACAATAAAATATAATAAATATTTAGGTGATAAAGATAACAATGTTAACGTGCCAAATCCTTCTTACAAAAAAAAAAAAAAAACGTGCCAAATCCTTAATATTTTATTTGAAAATGATTTGAGAAAATTTGATATATAAGGAATAACGATAGAAATTATATTTTAATTCAATAATTAATTTAGGAAAAATTTCATAAAGGCTCTTTAAATTTTTACATGTTTTGAGAAAACCTCTCAAATTTTAAAAATTCTTAATTTCAATTCTCAAATTTTTAATTTGATACAATCTACCCCTCCATTAGGGTTTGACGTTAAACATATATAAAAATGGATGAAATTATCTTATACCCCTAAATTTTTTATAAAATTTTAAATTTACTTTTAATTTCACATTAAAATAAAAAAAAAATACAAAAAATGTGAGGGTATCTTAATATTTTTCATAACATTCGTTAGGATTTAATGTCAAATCCTCACGGAAGAAGTAGATTCTATTAAATTAAAAGTTCGAGAGGTGAAATTGTAAGTTTTTGAACTTTAAGTAGTTTTCTCAAAAGACATAAAAGTGTAAGGAATCTTTGTGAAGCTAACTCATTAATTTACAATATTTACTGGATAATTCAAACAAACCCTTTTAAGAGTTAGTTGAGAGTACCACATTGAGATAAATAATTAAGGGTGCGTTTGTTACACGATTTTGATCTAATACTATTCATCTCACTTTTTCATTTTTTCAATATTCTCTTACTTTTTTACATCACATCATTCACTTTTTATTGGTATTCAAATAAAAAAATACTACAAAATAAAATTTTTTCTTTTTTCTATACAAAACATTCTTATTTTTTTACTTTTTCAAAAAAAAAAAAAAAACTTACTTTTTTTTACATCAATCAATTTTTGCTATAGTATCGGACTAGTTTTTTTTTTTTTTTTTTCGAAAAAGATGAAATGTTTTTAACAAACACAAATATTTGATTTATCCTATAGATGCTCACTCTTAACACCCCGTTTGTTTTGAACATTGTCATCCAGTCTCTCCTCTTTCTTCTCCCCTTCTCCATCTCTCTTCTCTTGCCAAACGCGGCATAAACGAAAGCTAATCCAATTTTCATTCTATCGTTCCATTGACCCCACCTTCACCGTTCGTCAAGGCAAACATGCGTCACTCTTTCCCCCACACTTTCAAGAAAAGAAAAGAAGATAAGATATAAAACAAAATAAAATAAAGATATTTGTTGAGTTTCCGCACGAAACAAAACCGTCAAGTTTGTCTGCGTTTTCTTCCTCAATCCTCTCAACCTCATATAAAGCAAAACGCTTTTGAACTCTCTCTCTCTCTCTCTCTGTGCTTTTCTCCGAAGCTTACACTTCAACTACGCTCGCAAATTCTACGCTCTCTCCCTCGCGTTTCCTCGAAGCATTCAGTAGCCTTCCCATCTATCTCCCTCTCTCTGTCTCTCTAGAAGCGTTTAAATTTTGCTTTTCGTTTTGTGAGGAATCGGAGAGGGTTACAGGGAAGGAGAGGCGTAGGCGATCTCAGTGCATGACGAGCGCGTCGGAGCTATTTTACACCCGGAGGTCTCGCTTGGGCCGGAGCAGCCCGGATCTAGGGTTCGATCGGAGTTCTCAATATAGCCACGGTTCTCGTCGCCATCATTGCGATCCTCTCGTTCTTCATCATCATCATCATCGACGTGATTTGGGTGGCGGCGATCCTCTCCGGCGGTCTTTGCACTCGTCGCATCACGCGGTAAAAATCCATTGGTTTTACAGCTTTTCTCTCTTTGGTTGATCAGAAAATGGAGTACCAAAGCAAAGAAAGAATATATATTTCAAGTTTGGGGATTTCTATTTCTATATTATTTCATTCTTTAAGTTGAATGTAATTTAGATATAAATTTAGCTAATTAGGCTCGGTTCGTTGGAAATTATTTCCTTTCACAGTTGAAACATATATGTACGAGTCATATGTATGTGTGTATAATTGTATCTGGTTTAGTGGAGGTGGAGCTTGTATTCCATTTTTCTTTCTGTGTTCCAAATTTTGAGAAACTAGAGGCCTTGAATTTCTTTTCATTTTATTATCATTCGGGTTTTAGCTGATTTATGAGGATTTGATCTTTTTATAAGTAATTCAAATTTTATTTGACGCGCATCAGCGGGTAGTATAAAGGAGAGACACCCAACTAGCTAAAAGAGGAAGAAGACAAATCTAAACATTCTAGAAAATTAGAAAAGCGAGAACTATTGTGGGCAACCATCCAAACATAAAGAGACTTAAACATGATAGCCTTCAACTCTATGAGGATTTGATCTTGAACTGATGTTCCTTGAGATTTTTTTTTGTTCAAATGTGATAAGTTCACTTTACGGTTGTGTTAAGATGTTATAATTTGATATAAAAATTGGGTAGATATTGCTCATATATTGCGTCTAAGCTAAGCATGAATCTAAACTAGGGTAGACATTGCTAGGGTATTCAGAAATACTTTGTCATAACAGTGTTTGTGTTTGCGTCTGTGGTAAAAGCTTAAAGTTGAAAATCAATATTTGTCTAGTGGTTGAGTACGTGGAGTTTCATGCTATCATTTCCCCTCATTTGTATATTCTCTTGCCTTGCTAAGGAGCGTGCATCAGTTCGACTTGACCAAAGTACAAGTCAGCTTGTTTCAAGCAACAGTGCCAACACAGAAAATTTAAGTAGGCCAAGATTAAGTGAGAATGAAAGGCTTCCTGGGGCTGTGCTACTTGCAAGGGAAAGGCTTCTGGAGAGGTTGAGAGGGGTGCCTCTTTCTGGAAACAGGTCAGTGCTTACTACCATGTGCATGCTTGTACTTTTTCTAGAGTGAGTTTGGATATCCAATTAAGATTCTTTTGGTAAGTAGCAAATTTCATTAAAAAGGCGCAATAAGGGCACAACCCTTGTACATGGGATGTCTATGAAAGAGACATTAGAAAAGGAAAGCTAGCATCTTAAATTGATAAGATCAAAGAATTCCTACAAATAAGAAAAGAGAATAAAGTGGTTACCGCCGCCCTGTCATAAAGAGACCTCAGGAATAACTGAATAAGAGCTTCATCCTCATTACCAGTAACTCACATCCCTCAAAAGTGAAATTCTACCAACATTAGCTTGGCATTGGAAATCAATGTTTTTCAACACCCGAAGGTAGCCGCACAAGCCTAAGAGAGAGTGTTGGGGGTGCTGGTTCCTTCATTATTTTAGCAAAAGTTCCTGCAGCGCGAGCTAATCCATTATTTTCTCTTCAAAGACACCACATTAAATACAAAAAGAATTACTATCCAATTATCACTGTTTCAGTGTTTATGTTGTTTCTAGCAGTGCAATAATTCATCCACCATTCCATGCATCACCCACGTAACCCCTAACAAACAAAACACAAGATTCCACATTCCCGTAGCAATGTCACAATGAAGAATTTGATGTTCCACCGTCTTCCTATTTGATTTGCGCAGGCAACACCAATCTACAATGAAAATTTATTAGGCATTATGCTTAACTTTCATGCCAAATTGTCATTGTACATCTGCACAATAAAGAGATTGGATTCATCAATGCTACTGGTGACTAAAATATGAAAGTTTTGCATTTATGAATATTCTGATCACAGATTTGCAATTCTTTCTGGATCCAATTTTTTCTTTATCTGGCTCCAGTTTTAATAGATAGACTCGTATCTGTAGAAGCAAAGTACGCTATATGATAAACCCATTTAATCAGAAACATTCTCTACTTTCTTGCAATCAATCATCCTGCACATTAAGCATGTGATTTAAATGTCTTATGGAAAAAGTAATTATGAACTGTAGGAATTGCGTAATGTTACTCGTATTATTTTGTCAAACTGATAGATTTTCTTTTTGACTTGTGCTTAAGCCAATTCAGTCCTATCACTGTTATTGTCCTGAATTGGGTAAGTGATGCAATGAGATAATTAAGAAATTAGCTCTTACCAGAGTTCCTGAGTTCAGCTGATCTTTGGCCGTCATAAGACGGACGGCTGAGATTGTGGCAGTACAGTTAAATTGGTTCATTGATATTTTCTTTAAAAATATATCTCATTTCAAAATAAAAAATAAAAAATTATGCGAGATTAAAATGCTGCAGCCTTTACATGGTACTATGGTCTAGGCTACTTCTGAAACTATTTTTGAATGCAAAGATCTGTCTCCCCTCTCATTGGTTTAAAATAATAGTTCTCTGTTTTGTTTGGATTTTTATTTAGGGGAAGCAGCAGACCATCACCTTACATTTATCACAGCGAACCAATGCTTGAAGAAGATATAAGAGGGCTGTTTGATATTGTTCGGGACACAGGGACTCGAATCTCGACAGGTCAGTCTGAAAGCTCAACCATTACTGAGTTGACCTCCCAAATCGAGAGGCTGCAACTATTGCAAGAACCAAAGAAGAAGCCACCCGGTCTCACTCAAGAAGCCCTGGACTGTTTGCGCCTGGAGGTTTTTAGCAGCACCGTTGAAGGAGTGGCGCCAAACGCTTCACAGGATTGTAGTATATGTTTGGAGACTCTCTTGGAAGGAGATGAGCTTATACGCTTGCCTTGTGGGCATAGATTTCACTCTGCCTGCTTGGATCCCTGGGTTCGAACCTGCGGAGACTGCCCGTATTGCCGTAGAGGTATAGTTGTAAACAGTCACAGAGCAATGAAGACGACGTAAATTTCACTCGGGTGTTTTTGTATTTCCTGGATTTCTTAATGGTCGTGAAAGTTTTGGTATTTTGACTAAATTATATATGATTTGTATCTACTGTTTTGTTGTACACGGGGAAAATTTCCTGAGTTTTGAATCCTTGTTTTTATATACATACTCAAGTAAAAATGTTTCATTTGTTGAATGTGAAGTTGGAATTCTTGTTTATGTACTTTCCCTGTCTTGTAGAATAAGAGGGTAAACTGTTGATACATGGAGAACTAAAGATTTAAATGCACAATTTTTAAATTATGGTCATGATAATAATATTATGTATTTAATTTGAAATGGGGAAGATTCTTGTTCAGTGGACCTTGGGCATGAGTTAAAAGTCAATTAATCGTCCTCACTTCCTATGGTTAAGTGGGTTAAGAGTAAGAGAGATTACAACAATAATTTGGAATTCAACAGTTACAGAGAAATGCTTCGGTTATAAATTGAAAAACATTTTAAAAAGCATGAGATTATCAGTCATGACTATGAATTCTAAAAATGTTAAAAGCAAAATCCATTCATTTGACCTAAAAGACGAATACTAAATTAACTTGAAAAATCTGGTTATAAAAATAACAAGTCAAGTAAAAAGAAATTGGAATTGTGCCAACTAAAAATAAAAAATAAAAACATTTCCTCCAAACCACCCTTTGCAAATTTATTTTTATTTACATTAATAATACATAAAAGACAGTTTCATAACACAGATTTGGGGTGTAGTGTATTATTTATTTATTTTTTCTTCTTATTTTTATTTATTTATTATCTATTTATTTTGTTTGGGCTTTGTTTTACGGAAACAAAGGTCCATAGTCCTTCGTGTGAAGTTTAGAGAAGCTCCAAACCCGGCCCGCTGGTTCAAGATTGGCATTGACGGCACAACTCGGAACCTTGTTCGGGTTCCTTTTTGGAGAATCGGAAGAGCAGCAGAGAGAGGCAGAGTCAGAACGTGGCGACGATGGAACACAGTGAAAAAGGAAAAGAAGCAAAGCACCACGACGAAGAAGAAGATGAGGAAGAAGAGCGACAAGAAGTACAAGAAATATGGAGTTGGGGAGCAGGAACGGAGGGGCAGCTGGGCACGGGCAGGCTAGAGGACGAGCACCTCCCTCAGCTGCTTCACCTTCCTTCTATGGCCTCCGCCGGACCCATTTCTTTGCTCTCCTGTGGCGGCGCTCACGTTATTGCCTTGACCTCCGGTGCCACCCTCCTTTCCTTTTCTCTTTGTTTTTCTCCGTCTAAAAAAAACCCATGATCTTTCTTCTTCTTCTTCTTCTTCTTCTTCTTCTAATTCATGCATTTAATTTCCTTACTTTTTTTTTGAATTACAATTGGGTAACTGTTTTTCAATACACTTTGTAGGTGGTAGGGTACTGACATGGGGAAGGGGTACATCTGGCCAACTAGGCCATGGTGATATGGTTAATAGCTTGTATCCCAAGCTTGTCACTTCCTTGCAGGCTTACTTCATATCCCATGTTTCTGCTGGATGGAGCCACTCTGGATTTGTTTCAGGTGGGTGGGAGGTGATTTTGGAATCCCAGTATTTTCTCATTGATAGTTGTTGTTAATTTATAATTTCAGATAGTGGGTGTCTTTTGATTTTGGAATCCCAAGATTTTCTCATTGATATTTGTTGTTGATTTATAATTTCAGATACTGGGTATCTTTTTACCTGCGGGGATGGGTCGTTTGGTCAGCTTGGGCATGGGGACTACAGTTCACATTGCTCTCCTGTAAGAGTCTCATTCTTTGTTACTAAGCATGTTGAACAGATAGCATGTGGTATGCGCCATTCGCTTGTGTTGTTGAAAGGTAAATTTGCGTGGTAAATCTGGTGTCTCTACTGGTATTAACAGGCTGTTATAGCCTACAGATACTGTTTCAATAGGATGCACCATATATGTTCCTGCGATATGCTTAAAGAATTGTGTTTCTTGTCATTTATGCAACAAAGAAATCAGAGATGGATAAACAGAAAGGACGCATTTCATCAAGAGTTTCTGTGCTTTGACGATTCCCTTGAGCTAGTGTATGATAGATGTATAGAAAAGAAAAATTGATTGATTGCTGAAAAATAGAACGAGGACGATGGTGATGCTCTAGAGGCAGAGCTTTGAAAAAGACAGTTTTCTGTTTTTTTTTTTAGTGGAATTGATATTTCTAAAGAACTTTAAAGAATAATGGGAAGGAATAATCTTACTCTGATGGACACAAGCTATATCCATGGAGTAGAACTCCCTAGCTAAAGTAAAGTATAAACCTGATACTCTCATCTAGTTCAAGCTTTGATCACTAAGATCAATGTGATGCAGGTTCTTCAGGATTTCGAACTTATGCATTTGGGTCTGGGAAGCGTGGTCAACTAGGCATCTCCAACGATAAGATCAAATCGGTTAGTCTTCCTGAAGTAACTCATGGATTGGAGGATGTCAGAATCGTTAGCATAACTGCAAATGGAGATCATAGTGCAGCATTATCTGGTGAGTACATCCAATTTTCTCTTGCTTGATATGGCAAACAAGGCGGAATATAAATTTGTACATTTTTCTAGATCATCAAATCAGCTGAAAAATTTAAATGCGATGGTCCAAATTTTTGACCCAATGCAGAGTCTGGTGAACTGGTGAAGCTTATAATTTAGCATCAGTTGATGTACATCTTTTGGCCAATTTAGCATGGATCTACTCTACCCTCTAATTTGTTGTTGTTGCTGTGTTGTGTCAGTTGATGGACATCTTTACACTTGGGGAAGAGGGTTCAGTGGCACTCCAGATGCTCACTTTCCTCAGTGTTTACTTTCGTCTTTCTTGTTTACCAGAGCAGCTCTTGGATGGAACCATGCTCTAGCATTGACTAGTATGTAAATACATTTCCTTTTCCTCCTCTGTCTCTCTATATTTAGTTTTTCTTTGTTTTTGTCTTTAGTGAAATAGCAGTGTTAGTCCTTTGGCATCTTAAACAGGTGATGGGGAAGTTTTTATGCTCGGTGGCAGCTACCATGGAGTCCTTGGTGATCTTGAGAAAATGAGCCCAAAACAATTACCTGGTATGACATCTAAGTAGTTGGGAGCATCTGGTTGTTCTAGTAACTTGTTTATCACTATACCTGCCCCATAAACCAGAACCGTCTGGTTAATGGGTACATAGCTGAAGCTTGATAGTTCAGATGATAGTAAACTGCAATTGCTTTACCTCTTAAGCTCTTCAGTCTTTACTGCCAATAAGCGCTCAATTACTTGTGTGTTTCCTTATGCTCACAGATCCCAGAGGTGCTATCCTGGAGAAGGTCTCTGGTCTTGATGCTTTAAAAATTGTGCATGTTGCAGCTGGAGCTGAGCACTCTGCAGTGGTAACAGGCAAGATTCTTTTAATCTCTATAGTTTCATCTCTATTTTTTGGTCAGTTGCTGATTCATATTTCTATATAATTGTGGTTGCAGAGAATGAAGAAATAAAAACATGGGGTTGGGGTGAACATGGTCAACTTGGCTTGGGGAATACATGTGATCAAACTAGCCCCCAAGCAGTGAGCTTAAGTAACAATCCCAAAGAAACTGCCACATTCAAAGTTTTTTGTGGTAGTGGGTTTACATATGCCATACAGAATCCTTGTGTATAATCATCCAATGCTTAACTTTTTTTGCATGAGATTCACATTGCATTCACATTTTTTTTTTACAAGTCATATGAATTTGAAAAAAAATGATTATCATTTGGTGTGTTGATTTTAGAAGCCACATTATTTTTGAAATGACACAAGAGGAATTTCCAGAATTACTCGTGTTACATATACTAATCCTCTGATAAGTGAATCATGAGCCACCCGGTCTCTGTTTACAAAGAGGCAAAGAAAGAAAGAAAAGGCCTGGCTTCATGCACTACTACTGTCTTTACGATGATGAAATATTCATACATATTACTCTACTCCTTCTCCGTCCTCTGCAAAAATAGCATGATAATTTACATGTTTTGTCAAGGTTAAGTATCTCAAAAGCACCATAAACTTGTGTTTTTTATCTTTGTAAACAGAAAAAGGTTTGTACTAGCAGAGAAAGCTGAAAATCCTGTAATATGGCAATTGAGATGCAATCTAGGAAAAAGGATGATCTCAGTCGGTTTTTCTAAATGAACAATGCCATTCTTTAGAACTTAATCCTATAAATTCCTGAACTAATAAACTAAACACAATTTCATAGCAGAGAAAATATAATTGCAGGCAGAAATGTGTATAGTTTTTTCTTGACAAATGCAAAAAGCCTGCACAATTCATTCACATCTCTGAGACTAAATTCAAATTAGATAAAAATAAAGGGCTATCTATTTATGATTTTTCCCCAAAAATAAAAAATAAAAAATCTTTTTGGGAAATGCCAAAATATTACCCTATTATTATTATTATTTTAATTAAAAAGGTTGGAGGGGGAGGCCAATTATAGTTATCCTACTTGAGCGTAACTATAGTAATACCAACCCGCGGGACGCCGCTCAGGAGGGGCTTAGACGGTAGGAACCGCAGACATTTCCTCAAGACCGACCGGGTCGTACCCAGGGCCGGCTCAACATATCTTGGGGCCTTAGGCAAAACTTTGAACTTGGGCCTAATTTTTTTTTTTTTTTTTAAGTAACAAATTTTTTTTTTTTTTTTTTTTAATTCAATCTTTTCTTTTTTTAAAGTAACATATATATATATATATATATATATATATATATATATAGCAATAGATTTAGATACATCAATAACATTTTCATTATCTTCTAATTCTTTTTGATGAGTTTCTTGTTCATTTATGAGTTTTTCACCTAAAATATCCTCAATATTTTGTTTATTGCTAATAACAAATTTATTTAGAGCTCATTTTTGAGATTCAATCAATTTGTCTTTTCTTTTTTTCTTTTTTTTCTTTTTTTGTTTTAAGTTTTTCATATCCAGATGCATATTTTCTAGTAGACATGTTTAATTAAAAATACTAACAAATTAAACAAACACGATTTATCAAAAAAAAAATTATGACTATAATAAAATAAATGACAAAAATAGAACAATAAAACCTGATTTGGCAAAGGAATTATGAAGCAGTTCTTGGAGATAGGACAAGAGACTTAGTCACTCGGAGTCGGAGAGGAAGAGAAAATGATGAGATAGGCAGAGAAGAAAAACTCAGAAAAGAGCAAAGCAAAGAGGAGAGGTAAAGTGGAAAATATAGAGACTGATATTTAAAATGCCCATGGTTGACAGCAGTTTATATTTTTGGCTCTTGACTTTCCCTAGATGGCTAAATAATAAATAGAAAATAAATGGTAATATTTTATTTCTAACGTTTATATTTTCTCATCAAAAACAAAAAATTTCAATAAAGAGGGCAAGAGGATGAATGAATGATATAGGCGTGTACTGTAGCGTCAGGCGTGTATTGTAGGGAATTGGCGTAATGATGTATAAGGCTTTAATGCTTTGTCCTTTTTTAATTTATTTTTTGAATTATTTTTAAAATTTATAGTGAGCTTATTAATTGGGGTCTTATTAAATTGAGGCATTAAATTTGGATAAAAATTTTTTTTAGGCCCTATTAAATGACATTTGGGCCTTCAGTTTTTTTTTTGGTCAAAAATAATAATTTTTTTTTAAAAATTTTTTTTAGGCCTTATTAAATTGGGGGCCCTAGGCGAGGGCCTAACTAGCCTAGGGCCTAAGCCGGCCCTGGTCGTACCTTAACACCCACCCTACTATGGCATTAATGAGACTTAATGTAGATAACAATAATAAGCTAAGAAGTTTTCATTTCAAGAGTCGAACTCAGGTCTTAATGTATGTCCAATAAGAATTTTATTAAGACCGTTGAACTACTATAATTGATGGTCCCCTATAATTAATATATGAAGTCTTTGGTAATTGATTTCGTTTGTCCTGGTACATATTTTTCCTTTCTCGATTAAGCTTTCCCTTTCAATTTCTGTACATCTTATTCCTTCTCCATTAAGTTCTCTTTCATATTTGGTAAGTGGTTGTGCAGATGATGGTTGATAAATAAAGATGATACGTGGTGCACAGTAAACCCTAAAAAGTAGAGCAAAAATGACATCGAAGGCTGCAGCTACTAGCTACTAGCTACTAGCCTACTAGCTAGGGCATGAGTCAAAAGTCAAAAAGTCAATTAATTGTCTTCACTTTCTATGGTTAGGAGGAAGAGAGATTACAACAATAATTTGGAATTCGAACAAACTTTGAATTCAGTGAATTCTGAAAAATCCATTCATTTGACCCAAAAGGCAAATACTAAATTAACTTGAAAAAATCTGGTTATCACCTCCTCAATTACAAGAGAACAAAGTTTTTCTTTAAGTTAGGTTATATATATATATATTTTAATAAAAAAATCAATCTATTAAATAATATGTGTCTTTCGAATATATAATTGTCACATTCTTTATTAGAAGAAATTGAAATTCTGCCAACTAAAAAACTTAAATAAAAAAAAAAAGAAAAAAGTAGAAAAATCCCCCAAACCACCCTCTAGAATTGATTTTCTATTTACCATAACAAATAGAAGACACTTGGATAACGCGTGGAATAAATACTACAGCATGAATTAAGAATAGTTTGGTAATGCGATTTTGCAGGCTAAAAATATGATTTTTAAATTAAATTATAGAAAATGTGTAGGTTAGGAGTGCTGTTTTCTAAAAAATAG